>NC_080727.1:4230000-4357500 GCF_019097595.1 Hemibagrus wyckioides
ACGCCTGTTTGCTTTTGCCTGGTGTTGAGACGTCACTTTGCATTAAACATCCGTCTTAGTCACAGCATGACTGATTTACCCAGAGCACATTGACATTTCCCTTTTATTTCCAACATCCTGCCCCCCCCCCACCGTCAAAAATTATACCAAAAAATTTCGGCTTCTTTTATTACACCTACATTATCACCTGACCCACGACTGCGAAGCGTTTGGATTTTTATTCAACTTCTTACCGAATTATTTATCCTGAATCATTTTTTACTTCACTCTCTCGTGATATAGAGTGCTGCTTTGGTGTGGCACAGCTGTGTCCCAAATAGCTGCAGGTCTTTATCTATCGTCTTTTATTCGCTGTGTATGGAGCACATCATCGACTCGGTTACACCCTCCCTCCTCCGAGCCGGACAGAAAGCCAGAGATAAAGCTGGAGTCAACATTTGTTTTGTAAATGACCACATGGTGCGGCAGAGTAATCCCTCCTGCATCATGTGACTCGACCTAGTTTCTCTTTCTTTTTTCTTTTTTTTAAATCATCCCTCCATCCATTCCCAAATACATTCTATTTTTTCATGCCTCTGTCTGGCGTGTCTGTCTGTACGATGTCTGCTGCATGTGTTTGAATGAAGCGTACCTTTCTATATTTAGCAGGATTTGAGGGAAATTGTTCATCCACAGCAGCAATGTGAGCAGGAAGGGGTTAAAAATTTCTGCTTTTAAACCTAAACTCACAAGCGTTTTTTTTTTTGTGTGTGTGTTCACAACCTGATCCGGTGAGCCTGTATTGTGCCAGCACCTTCCATTGTTCTGCGATTAATGCCAACGAAGCTGAGAATCCCAACAAACACAAACACACCAAGAGCAGAGGGAAAGTGATTCGGTGGTTGATCGAGACACTTAAAATGACGTTAAAGAAACAGAGAAAAAGTTTGTTTGTTCAGACAGGGACTAAAATGTTACTATAAAATCTGATGGCTAACAATATCACCTCAATACTTTCTCAAAACCAAAGGTTGCTACAAGCCACCTATATATATATATATATATATATATATATATATATATATATATTATTTATTTTTTTTATTTTTTTGGTGGGGGGGCGCTAAAATTTTATTTTATTTTTTTTATTTTAGTAAATAATTAATTGGATTTTTTTTGTTTTGTTTAGTTTAGTAATTCATTTATTTAGTTTAGTTTAGAAGTTTTTTAATTTTATTTAATTTTTTTATTTATTTATTTTATTATAGTCTTGCTGGCATCTCACTTTGACTTTTTTTTTCTCTCATTATTATTTTTTCATTTTTTCCTTTTTCCTTTTTTGAGACTTTTTTTTTTATTTTTTTGCCAGGATGGATTGACCACACCTAAAATTGAGAGACACAAGTTTCCAGAATTTTTCCTCCAGACTTTTAGCCAGATTCCTTTCAAAGATTTAAATATTTAGTTAATTAAATAATAATTACATAAATAAACATTAATAATAACTATGAACGTCCTGACTTGATACGTTTTTCACAAAAATCATTTTGTTCACGTGTATTAAAATTTGTTCTAAAGGGTGCTGATATATTTAGAGAGGACATAATATTCGGTTTATTAATAATATTTTTTAAATACAGATTATTGTATTACTTTTTGTCAATTAATCTACACCCAATAACTCAGAATGATGAGGATGCAAAAAAATAATTATTATTATTATTTTTTTATTTAAAAAAAAATTAGAAACTGTACACTCCCATTTCAAAAAGTATATTATTATATATATTTATTAGTTCTAAATTTGCAACAGTGCTGGAAATTTCTATGACTATGGTTTTGTATGAATTAGAGCTGAATAGTTTGTATTATTCACGCAGCCCTGAGGACCAGTTTTACTAATAAAACGTTTCGACTGTTTACACAGCAACTGAATCTCTCACTGGGGGAAATTGATCCTCATTCGATTCACGCATTCAATCAGTTTCGCTTTCGGTTTGACAAGAGACGCGTGCACGTTACAGTATTATACACACACACACACGTGATTTTTCAGATTGTTCTCCGTCTGAGTTTGGTCTCATATTTAGTGCTTCATCTTAGAACCACGGCTGAAAGCTTCACTCCTAAAACCCTGCTGAAATTCTCCTGTTAAAGGTTAAAGCATCGAGGCAATTTGGAAAATCCGAATAATGCGTATTAAAGCGTCTAAACGGACACTTTATCTAATTTTCCGCACTCTAGCGCTAAAGCTTTTTACCGGCTGCTATTTAAAAGATAATAATAATTTCCTCTTCTGATTTCCTGTTCACACATTTCTCATGCAGCTCTGAAGATTTTTTAGAAATAAAGAAAGTTTCCGTCTGCCATAGAGGTCAGGAAAAACACGTCCTCTCCTCAAACGCTGCACAAATTTCCACTATTTTAACGCATTTCCATGTTTTTCATCGTCATCCTGTCTCCGGTGGAAGATCTGACTCTTGGAAATGTGTGTGTGTGTGTGTTTTAATGATTCGCTTCCTATCCAGACTTCACAATGACTGAAGTCCAGGACGTCACTGATTACAAGTTTCAGATGTGCCTTTATTCGGCGAGTGTCTGCTGTTGATTAGGCACATGTGGTCTTCCAAAAACAGGTCCGAAGCGGAAAAGCCGATCTATAACCCAGACTCATGCTGTCGGATTCCTGGACACCTGCCCCTCTCTCTATTTTTTTTTCTTCTTCTTCTAATAAAAAAATCCATGTCTTGTTACAGAGACACTACAGATTTCTCCCTCTGGAAAACTTTCCTGTGACAGAAAACCTACTGGAGACTCAAACCAAACACCTTCGATAGATATTAGAGAAAAATCCACCATAGCACCGATTACCCATATTTGTTAATCCGGTTAGTTGCCATAGAAACCATAAAGCTGTGAGTTATAAGAATATTTAATATAAACCTTTCCGTGGTAATAAATTCTTCTTTGTTGATATTTAGTTCTTCTTGTCGGATTTAAAACAGTGAAATTCAGCTCTGATTCTACTGAAGCATTTAGGTTTTAAGATCAAGGATTAATCTCGTACTCTGACTATGAGGCACACAGAGAGAGAGAGAGAGAGAGAGAGAGACTGAGAATGATAGAGACAGAGACAGCATGAAGACAGAGAGGGACAGAAAGGCTGAGAGACAGACAGACAGAGACTGAGACAGAGGGAGATAAGCAGAGTCTGAGAGACAGAGAGAGACAGACAGACAGACAGACAGGGAGAGAGAATGAGAAAGACAGACAGAGACAAAGAGGGACAAAGACAGACAGGGACAGAGAGACAGACAGAGACAAAGAGGGACAAAGACCATGAGAGACAGACAGACAGGAACAGAGAGAATGAGAGCGAGACAGACAGGGACAGAGAGAATGAGAGAGAGAGACAGACATAGACAAAGAGGGACAAAGACCATGAGGGACAGAGAGAATGAGAGAGAAACAGTCAGGGACAGTGGGAATGAGAGAGAGACAGACAGACAGATTCTAAGACAGAGAGAGATGGACCAAGACAGAAAGAATGAGCGAGAGTCAGGCAGAGAGAAAGAGACAGACAGACAGAGATAGAGACAGAGAGAATGAGAGAGAAACAGACAGAAACTGAGACAGAGAGAATGAGAGAGAAACAGACAGAAACTGAGACAGAGAGAATGAGAGAGAAACAGACAGAAACTGAGACAGAGAGAATGAGAGAGAAACAGACAGAAACTGAGACAGAGAGAATGAGAGAGAAACAGACAGAAACTGAGACAGAGAGAAGGAGAGAGAAACAGACAGACAGAGACAGAGAGAATGAGAGAGAAACAGACAGACAGAGACAGAGAGAATGAGAGAGAGACAGACAGACAGAGATAGAGACAGAGAGAATGAGAGAGAGACAGACAGACAGAGATAGAGACAGAGAGAATGAGAGAGAGACAGACAGACAGAGATAGAGACAGAGAGAATGAGAGAGAGACAGACAGAGATAGAGAGAATGAGAGAGAGACAGACAGACAGAGATAGAGACAGAGAGAATGAGAGAGAAACAGACAGACAGAGACAGAGAGAATGAGAGAGAAACAGACAGACAGAGACAGAGAGAATGAGAGAGAAACAGACAGACAGAGACAGAGAGAATGAGAGAGAGACAGACAGACAGAGATAGAGACAGAGAGAGAATGAGAGAGAAACAGACAGACAGAGATAGAGAGAATGAGAGAGAAACAGACAGACAGAGACAGAGAGAATGAGAGAGAAACAGACAGACAGAGACAGAGAGAATGAGAGAGAAACAGACAGACAGAGACAGAGAGAATGAGAGAGAAACAGACAGACAGAGACAGAGAGAATGAGAGAGAGACAGACAGACAGAGATAGAGACAGAGAGAGAATGAGAGAGAAACAGACAGACATAGAGAGAATGAGAGAGAAACAGACAGACAGAGACAGAGAGAATGAGAGAGAGACAGACAGACAGACAGAGATAGAGACAAAGAGAATGAGAGAGAAACAGACAGACAGAGATAGAGAGAATGAGAGAGAAATAGACAGACAGAGACAGAGAGAATGAGAGAGAGACAGACAGACAGAGATAGAGACAGAGAGAATGAGAGAGAAACAGACAGACAGAGATAGAGAGAATGAGAGAGAAATAGACAGACAGAGACAGAGAGAATGAGAGAGAGACAGACAGACAGACAGAGATAGAGACAGAGAGAGAATGAGAGAGAAACAGACAGACAGAGATAGAGAGAATGAGAGAGAAACAGACAGACAGAGACAGAGAGAATGAGAGAGAGACAGACAGACAGACAGAGATAGAGACAGAGAGAGAATGAGAGAGAAACAGACAGACAGAGACAGAGAGAATGAGAGAGAAACAGACAGACAGAGACAGAGAGAATGAGAGAGAAACAGACAGACAGAGATAGAGACAGAGAGAATGAGAGAGAAACAGACAGACAGAGACAGAGAGAATGAGAGAGAAACAGACAGACAGAGACAGAGAGAATGAGAGAGAAACAGACAGACTGAGACTGAGACAGAGAGTGATAGACAGAGAGAATGAGAGACAGACAGACACCGAAACAGAGACAGACAGACAGACAGACAGAGAAATAGAGAGAGTTCAGCGTTTTCTACATTAGTATTGTGATATGAAATAAATCCCAGCAGGTCTTTTATCACCCAGAAGCGAGTGTGTTTTGCGTCACGCTCGTGCCTCATTAGGAAAGGTGCTGCCTGCTGGTTGCTCGCCAGTGCAGAGGTGTGCAGTGCTGATGAATGGAGGCGAAGGTATTAAGCTAATGGGGACAGGAGGGAGATATGATGATGCTAATGAGTGTGTCTGAGCTACAGTCTGCCGCACCGCCATGGGAATCTGGGTCAGATACTGAGGAGGACATTGTTCACTGAGGAGAGAAGAAGCACATGCAACAGAGCTCTGTTTCTGCGTGTACGTGTGTGTGTGTGTGTACATGTGTGTGTGTGTCTTGGCAGAGGAATCATGGCAGCGTGGTGGCCCTGTCGAACTGAAACCCACTCATTCACATCACATCTTGGTGGGCTTGAGTCAGGACCACAGTGTGTGTTAGGAGCAAGGTTAATGCTCACTTTTTAACAGGCTAGTATCAGGGTGGAGAAGGACGAAGCATTAAGCTCAGGTCATTTCAGACGCTAACAGGAAGTGCGGCTTCAGAGGACGTATCGTTTGGCCTCCTTTTTCTGCCTACACTTCAAGTCTTCCTCGCATCCAGGCGCCTTTCTCTGAAGAAACATTCTCGAAAAACGAATGCGCGTGATGATGTACATAGTGCACAGTAAGCGATACTGTCTAAAGGGCGTGACGATTGTCCACCACCGCCCCCATCGGCAAACGCTGATTATTTTCCAATAACGGTGTCTCCCAAAGTGTTTCGTTCCTCTTATACTGCTGAAATGTGCCAACTTTATACTTTAAAACAACTAAGTTCCTGTTATCACTTGTGTTACAGCCTTAAACAGCTGTTTCCTCACCAGCTTCCCTTTTATATCTCTGGAAATAAATCAATGGCATATAACAGAGAACCTGAAAAGTCCTTCGGTGTCGGAAAATGTCAAGTTAGGGCTTTGAAATCTCCAGCACTGGAGACTACAAATTTCAAAATAAATAAATAAATAGATAAATAAAATACATAAATAAATAAATAAATAAATAAATAAATAAATAAATAAATAAATAAATAAATAAAATGCATAAATAAATAAGCAAGCAAATAAACAGATAAATAAAGGTTCACGATACTCCAGAACAAGAAAGGAATTTTTGGGGGGAATGTTTTGTTGTGAGTTTTATTTTTATTAAAGCCAGGATATGAGCCAGAACCTCTGTCATGGAGGTCTAGAGAGTTTTAGAGAATGTTCCAAACCAATTGCAGCATTGTGGTGATATCTAGAGGCAAAACCCAACTCTGAAATCAAAGTGATAGGATTTGTTTTGTTTGTTTATTTGTTTGTTTTCTTTCTTCTTCTTCTTTTTAAAGACATTTTATGCCTAGATGAAATAAGAGTATCTAGAAAGCATAGGGGGGCACAAACTTCTGCACCCAAAGCTTAATCGACAAAGCACGTTAATTTCGCAGTTTCCTGATTGGAATGGAGAAAACATGAAGGTCAAGAGATTTTTTTTAAACGCTTCCTCGTCTTTAAGTGCCATCAAAGGGCCCTTTTTCCTTCCTGCGTATGTTGGTGAGTCCAATCACACAAATTTGATTTCGCCGCTCGCCTGAGGAACTTTCTGAATCCCCGAGCAGAATGAGAGAAGCCCTTGTTTGCTCCGATGTCTGACGTACAAGCGCAGGCCTTTTTCTCTGAAAATCTGCCTCTTAACCTCGTTACTGCTGCCTTCTATTTCCTTCCTGGCCCCTCCTCTGTGTCTGCATCTGAGTCTTGGCCATTTTTTTGCTTTAACATATCTTCAAAAAAACAAAAGACAAAAAAAAATGTCCAGGTCGGCAACAGATCTCCGCCACCGGTTGATGATTCTGATCTAGCTCGTATACGAAGCCCCGGCTTTGACAGATGTATTATTATCCCAGTCAGGACATGCTCCCTGTGGCGTAAGGACAAAAAGTACAAAAATATAGAAAAATCCGGCAGTTCCACGGCGCTCAGCTGCCAGTCAGTGTGAACTATGGCTGTAAGTGCTGGCAGGCAGTAAACACAGTGGTACGGCATTAATATTTCACGAGCGCATGCATACTTTCTCTTTTAATGCACGCCCGATGTGTGTATTATTAATTGATTCTTTACAGAAAAAAAAAAAAGCTGCCTCTGAGTGCTGGGTCTGTTCACAGAGACTAGTGTTTATGTTCATACACATCTTTCATTCAGCTTTAGACTTTAATTAAACATTAAAACCATTAAACCATCTCAGGCAATAATGGTTGTGTTTCACTATTAAATGAGCATTGACTTTTTAGCAGAAAATGTCAGCAGCTAGTGTTGTGCACTAGCATCCATGCTAAAGACGAGCAGAGTGAGCTGAGCAGTCAGGGTTAGAATATCAAGGGGGGGTGGAAGAGAGAGAGAAATAAATGAATGTAGTTTTCTTCTTCACAGAAATTGACTGAACATGTAACTTGTGGGGCAGCACGGTGGCTTAGTGGTTAGCACTGTTGCCTCGCGGCAAGAGGTTCAAATTCCGGGTTTGAACAGGCAGGGGCCTTTCTATGTGGAGTTTGCATGTTCTCCCCATGCCTGTGTGGGTTTACTCTGGGTACTCTGGTTTCCTCCCACAGTCCAAAAACATGTGCATTAGTTTATTGGTAATTCTAAATCGTGTGTGTGGTTGTCTGTCTATATGTGTGGCCCTGTGATGGACTGGCGATCTGTTCAGGGTGTACCCCTGCCTTTCGCCCCAATGTGTGCTGGGATAGGCTCCAGCAGATCCCCATGACCCTAATTAGGAATAATTGGGTATAGAAAATGGATGGGTGGAACGTACCAAATAGTTTGAAGGGGGAGTTCAAGTAACAGGGTGAAGTGAATTTCCTAATTTTTTATTTATTTATTTATTTTTAATAAATTGATTTTAACGGATGTGACGCATTAAACAGATTCATGAGTTAAAGCAAAAAATATCTGTTTTTGTACAATTTTAATGATTATATTTCTTTTATGGATTGATCGACCGAAGTGCTGTAGGTCTTATTAACGCTCTAGAAAGTTATTTGTCTGAAATATACACGTATTTTGTTTTGCGTTTAAAATATAAATTAAATAAAATATCAAACTTACAGCCTGTAGATGTAATATTATCAGGAAAACAACTAGCCGCTCGATTGTGGCGTCTGCCAGCTACAGACTACATAAGAAACCTTCAAGGATGCCTTTATTTTTTAAAAGAAAAGAAAAAAGAGAGAGAGAAAATCAGACTGATATAAAATGTAAGAATCTAATCTGCGGTCTCGTCGTTTGAAATGCCACGCCTGGGCAACTGCCAGTTTTCTGTTCTTTGTACTGTCTTGTGTAATATAGAAAGTGGGTTGTAAGTAAAACGAGTGGTGTTGGCAACCACAAGCATGGCCGTTAGCAGCACAGCCCACACACACCCCTGCACTGCAACATCCAGAAAACTTCACATCTTTCTTTAATCTCATTAAACACTGTGTATATTTTCAGCTTATATTAATTCTATTAGCACACACACACACACACACACACACGCACAGATGTCTGAGTTGGCCTGTACAGGGAACCTTGTCGTCACCTGTCTGTAGACAGGTTTAGCAGTCTGGCTGTGTAACCTGCCGTAGCACACAGGTGCTGATGTTAAACACAGCTGTATGGCAGTGTGCACAATGTGGCTCAGGTTTTAGTGTACAGAGGAAACTGAGACAGGAAGGAGTGTCAGCAGTTGATGCTGCTTCAGTGTGCTGCTGTGTTTGGGTTATATTTAGGTGTATAATGGGATCTATACATGGTAGCAGATGAGGTGATGGGCCATGGGTATGATGATGGATGTGTCTGAGGTGGACGGCAGGTATGGTCATTGTTCGATTTCATTCGTTTGATTGGTATTTATTAAATGAGACACTCTTTTATCGCAACAATTTACTCCAAAAAGACGTTTAATACAGATGAAAATGGCAAAATAGAAAAAGTTACATAGGCTGAATTTCTTAAGATGGAGCAATTTTTGTGAGGATGTGGTAGCTGGTGTTGGAATACTGATAGGAAGGTTGTGTGTTTGAATCCCAGGTCCTCCAAGCTGCCACGGCTGGGCCCTTGAGCAAGGCCCTTAACCCTCAATTGTATAAAAAATGAAATAAAATGTAAATATTCATGTAGGTGTATAAAGCAGGACGTCTCATTGTGATGTGTTCTGGTTGGCTGGATCAGAACACCTGTGGATCTCCGGAGATGGACCTGCTCCAGGTCGGGGTTGTATTTCAGCACAGCTTAATGTTCTCGTTATGATGAGTCTTTCCTTATGCCTCATCATCTGGATTCGTCAGCGACATGTTCCTCTCTCTTAAAAGAACTCTTGAAGGGCCGACTTCTCGATCTACTAAGAACACGAGTAGTAATTTGTTTGCGCGGTAATTTGCATGCATGGTTAGTGGGCACGCTGCAGATTATTTGCAAAAGCATAATTGCATGGAGTCGGGGAGGAGGCAGCATTTGAATTAGCTCCTGCTTGCGCTCTTTGTTTTCTCGAAAAGACGTGATGAATTCTGATCCCACGGAACGAAAGCGAAACTTGGCACAGAGGCGAAAATATGAGTCAAGTATTAGACATGCTAACAACGGCGCATCTTAAAAAGACAAGGCGGAATACAGGACGAAAATAGAAGCGAGCGTTGTGTGGATGAAATATGGGGGGAAAAATCCATTTGCTAAAGTCTTTCGAGAAACTGGTTTTATTTGGCTTTAAAAAAGGGTGCGGACACATTTAATACCTGCCCTTCACTTGTAGTCATTTACACATTGATTTGTTTCAAGCTGCTGTAACTCACCTTGGGGATGCCAAGGAGATTTCGCACTTGTAGATAGCAAATAATATGCTAATTCCGGTGCCCATTCAAAGCGGATAAGACTTGATATTTTGTATGAGGAAAAGCTGCAATTTGGCTATAAATCAACTCAAATCTGTGTTGTTTTATTACAGGAGTTGCTTATTTGTTACAAACCTATAAAACCTTAGATAGGCTTAGAGACAACATACTGTGTCTTTAAACAAACACAAAATTCGGATATCCGGAGATCGAGGACCAAGTGCAGACGAGAGGCTTGACATTTCCCTCGTGCTGATTGGTAGCATCCAACCAGAGATAGTGCTGGAGTGGTGAATCAGGACAGAGAGCATTGAATTCCCAGAGCCAGAGCAGCTTACGCCCAAATGGGGTTTATTCAGGAGACTCAACAATGTCGGTACTGTCATCTCTGATGGGCTTTGATTAAGTCTTGGGAGAGGTCGAGGCTGTTCAGTGTACAATAACTGTCAGTGCTGTAATTGAATTTAATGAGACACTGCTCCCTCTGATTACTTCTTTAAGTGAAAAGCAAACATCTGAGGTTCGGTTAGAGTGCCAGAGCTGAATCCACTCACAGCTCGTGAGAAGAAATAGCTGCTGCGCTGTAACTAAAAGCGGGTCTGGAACACGGCTCAGGGAGAGAGGATGTGCTCAGAAAGGATAATTGGTTAGTCAGTACTCCCTTTGACCACTCCATTAGATAGAGACTTCATGTTTGCACGGTCTTTTCATCGGTTAGGGATGAGAAGATGAACAGACTCAAGGACGAAGGTGATCTTAATACGACTCATGAGGCTTTACAAGGCCTGTCTAGCTGCCTTAAAGTTGACTAAAATACACAAACTTCTTCCAGTATTGAAGAAGCCATGATCTACACAAAGCGGTTAATGCTTCTGCAAAACAAATCAGTTCCCATTATCGCTTAGCTTTTAATTTCTATTTATAGTTATTTCTTTCACTAGCATCTTTTTTTTTTTAGCTGGAAACTTTTCCTTTTAACTAGACACTCCATTTTTAGCAACAAAAAAAAAAGCTAATAATGTCATGTGTTGAATTTGCAAGTCAGTATCGTTGAAAATAAAGAAAGATGATTTTCAGGAAGTAAGCGGCAAAGTCGTGGAATCAGATGATGGCCGAGAAATGCAAATCAAAACAAATTAACAAACTTAAATTAAACGAGCTGTGTTCATATACACCAGTCCACTTTCTACTGCTGCAGCCTGCTGGACTGTTGATCTTGTGTTTTCGGATTTATTTTCTTGTTGTTGTTTTCAGATTTGTTTTGTTTTCGGATTTATTTTATTTTCTGATGTTATTTTGCTTTTTAGATTTATTTGGTTTTTTAATTTTATATTTTATTTTTTGATTTTATATTTTGTTTTCAGATTTATTTTGTTTTCGGATTTTATTTTTGTTTCAGATTTTATTTTTGTTTCAGATTTTATTTTGCTTTCGGATATATTTTGTTTTCAGATTTATTTTGTTTTTTTATTTGTTGTTTTGTTTTTGGATTTATTTTGTTTTCTGATGTTATTTTGTTTTCAGATTTATTTTGTTTTTGGATTATTTTGTTTTTTGATTTTATATTTTGTTTTCGGATTTATTTTGTTTTTTCGGATTTGTTATTTTGTTTCACACTTCACGGCCACCGCATAATCATGCTGAAATTTATAATGCGAATAATGGATCTTTAAGCACCTAGTTGATTTGCTAGCTAATGTAAAAGGCGTGCTATGTTTGTACAGAATGGGGCTAAAGCTTCACTGAGTGACCAGCAGTCAGGTTTCTAGCTTCATTAGATCTGTATTTCGATAATAGTGCTTCGGTCTTGTGTCGAATCAGACATAACAACTTGTGTTTGTGCTGAAAACAAACAGGTCATCGGGGTCAGCTCATGTAAACAAACTACGTTTCTTAACATGCTTTTCAGACTAATTTAAACCTAAATAATAAACCTTGTTTTTTGATGAACATAATTATTCAGAAATCTCTTCATTTGTACACAAATCTCTATCAAGTTTAAATCCCTTCTTGATCTCAATCAGTTTGAAACAGTGATCATTTAGAGTAATTAATGTTCAGTATTAATGACTAGCGACTTTAAGTTTAGCGATCCAAAACCAAATCTATAAATTAAGGGCCAAAAAAACCGATTCATTACCAGAAGATTAAGCACATGCTGAGCTTAGGAAGTGTTCTCTTTCTCCATTTATATATCATTTTGTCATTTTCCGCTCGAATCTAATGATCCAGGATAATCTGCAGATGATTAGCGTCTATCATCGTACGTATTCGAGTACCAAGAACAAAAGTTTTCAAAAATCTGGCAAGAATTTGTAGTTTGGTTTGGCCCACGGAAACATTTCAGCACCACTTTACTATAAGATTCGTATAAAGAGACCTAACGGAAATATCATAATATAAATTGATTTTTTTCCTCAGAACTTTGTGTGGGATTTTAAAAGAGAAAGACCAAATGTTCCTTCCTAGCTTTTCCATCATCGTCGTCCATCGTCTGTAGTGAGCGCCGCCGTTTAGTTGGTGTAATTGAGCTGACTTGGCCGTTCTTCTGAAAATCGTTGCTCATTCAGCGCTGTTGAGCATTCGTTTCTCAGGCAGTCGCTGTCTCGTCACGTTAGCGTTAGCCCGAGAGGAAGGCTTAGCTCGTGTGCTAATGTTTAGTGACATACCTCAGAGAGAGCAAGCATGTGTCATTGGCTGTCTTTCTTTAGTTCACTTCAGGATATCTGCTGCTGGGCAACAAAGGAGATTTGGGATTTTTTTGGAATAAAGCTAATAAAGCGCTGACAGAAGGTCAACGGCAAATCTAATTCAGGATTTTATCACTGTTTTTTTGAATATAATAGCATCATAGAGACTAACCAAGGACTCTGACTGTTACTGATGCTGATTGAACATGTAGCATGGCATTACACGTGTGGACAAAGTTGTTTAGGGTACCAAAAGGTACTTTTGTCAATTTCAAATGATTTCAGTGACCATTGTCGGTATTTCTTTCTATAATGGAAGGGTACCAACAATTTTGTCCACATGTGTATATCCAAAACATGTAATAAAGTTGCTAAATTCTCAATTCTGATTGGTTAGAAGGTGCTGATTAACTTCCTCCTGATTATCAGCAGCTCTGACAAGAAATGGTTTTTTATAGCTGTAATAAATAATCGTGCAAGGATTTAAACACGCTTATGGGAAAATAATCAACTTCAAGGTGTTCGTGGATTAATTTTCTTATAACCTGAACACCCTTTGTGTTTTACTTCTTACACATCATCTATGAGACCATCAGAAAGTTCTAGTAATTATATAACACGTGCATGTTTCAGTGTATAAGTTATTACAAGAGGACGTGATTGTGGTAGTCGAGTTCAGTCTCAGCTCATCTCCTCCAGTGTCCCAGACGTAACGCTTGATGACATTTGTGCATCCTTATGATTTTAATCAAACAGCTGTGGAATGTGTCAGACGGATCCACCCCCCCAGTTCTCCGGTTCCTGCTCTCCTCCACTTCTTCTTCTTCCTCTTCACCCAGACCTCCTACACTTCTCCGACCACAGCTTCGGTTTCCCAGACGGCTTATCACGAGGAACTAATTCAGTGTCCCTGCGTCTGTTTTAAATGTCACTGTCTGAGCTCATCTGGAATGACATGATTTTCATGGTGGAAGTGAAAGCGCTTTATTGAGCAGGGACCGAAGCGAGGCTACGATGCTGCCCTCCGCTCTGACTGTTTGCTCCGGTCCTTAAAGGTCTATACTCGGAAATGAAGAAGCAAACTTTTTTCTTTTTTTTTTTAAATAGCATGAACTCACTCATCCTCTCCATCAGCTCTGAGTCACGTTGCAGCCATGACTGGCAGGAGAAAGTAAACTTCTGTAAAAGTCTAAACCACAAGCTCTGAGTCTAGGGATTAGACTTTCTATCTTTCTATCTTTACACAATAAGTTAGCTGGGGTTTTTTATTATTATTATTATTATTATTATTATTATTTTGTTTTGTCTTATAGATACTCCAGATTTGGTACCGAATAATAAATAAACCTAAAACCATTTCAACCCCTGTGAAGAACGCTGCTCTTTATGAATATGCATGAATCCGAAAATTGGAAATACTCGTGTTGGATTTGTCGCATGGCGACACAAATGGGATTTTAGAAACCAAGCCCCAAATTGCATTTTCATGGTCTCTGGAAATGGGTGCCTCTAGGGTTCTTTGGATCGTTATGGGTTCTTTAGTTTGTTTAGTGAAGAAGCTTTTGAAACCTTTTCTAATACGGAAAAACGTTTCTAACAGGGTTCTACATAGAACCTTTAAGAGTTCCCTCACTGGAAAAAAAAAACACTTGTGGATCGTATAGCTAACATTCTTGGATAATGAGCTTTCAGGCTTATAGGATTTTATTTTAAAGTGTTTGTTGAAAGACACAAATACAAAAATGTTCAATTTTTACCTTAATTTTTTCCAACATCGCCTCCTTAAAGGTCTCTTCTTAGAACCGTATGTAATTTAGAACCCTACGTAGAACCTTGAAGAGTTTTTATAGTGGCATAAACCAAAGCTCTTTAAAGGATTGCATAGTGAATATAAATATATAATTTTTTAAATGAAGCTTTTGTTGGGAATTTCTTTAATAATCAAAGCTCTTTGTTGTACAGGCCTACCTGGAACCTTTAAGAGTCCACACAGAGGGACAAACCAACAGAATCTGCTTAATATTTTCCTTTAAATTTATGTTTCTCTGATAAAGAAATATTCGGCTCTATGGTTCTATATAGAAAATAGACGGGTTCTCCTGAAGAGACAAACCTTCAAGTGTTCCAAAAGGGTTCTTCTTGATTTACTTTACCGTATCTAAACCATAAGTTCTACTTGTGTTCATCATCAAAACTAGTTAGTAGCAGCATCTTGAGCCTCTTTAGTACTTAATGAACCTGTGTTGTGAGGTCATAACTTATGTTAATTAAATAAACTGGGGTTTTTAAGAAATCTTGGAGGTTTGAAGTTTAAAATCGGCTTCCTTTGGATGGATAATGAGTAAAGATTACTAAAAGGGTTCGATTTCACGCAAGTCTTAACTTGGATATCCCTTGTCGTGCCATTCTATCAGATTATGCTTCTAATGTGAAATAAGAGTACATTTAGCTCTTCTTGTTCTGGTTCAAATGGTATCCATGAGTCATATTAATGACATTAGTGTGCAGAATGACCTTTGACCTCCAAAACGCACAGCTTGGCATCCCTTCCTACCCCCTGCAGGCATGCTTGTCTCATCTGGCATTTCACCAGTACAGAGTCATGTGCCACCCACTTGTTGAGCCCTGGGAAGCAGCACTGGATCCAGGCGAGCCTGGGGCGTCTGTAGCCTCGAGGGCTTTGGGTCATGTGGTACAGGATGGAGCTGAAAATGTTAGGGGTCAAATGGGTCACGCTGTGCCACTGAAGGGCAGAGACTGAGGCAGGAGGAGTCATGAGGTCGCTGCTGTTCTTAAAGATCTGGTTTGGAGTTTAAAAGGCAAGTCATTGTGTGAGCTCGCCTTCCTGTTTGTTTAGCTCGAGGCCGAGTCTTAATTCTTCTTTTCTGGCTTTTTTTTTGTAGTGTGATGAAGTTAAATTTAGAAAATTAAACAAATCTGTACTGTCCTGTCCTCGGCTGTGAGGGAACGCTCATAAAACTCGTAAATCGTGTAAAAAAGTGATTCCAGAAAAAAGTGAAAGCAGCTTAAGTCCATATCTGATGACTGTCTGATTCCATCTGTTTCTGTTAGGAGAGTCTGAATCTGTCTGATTCTGTTAGGAGGATTCCCAGATTGTTTTATGTTTGTCTAAATCCGTCTGATTCTATTATGAGACCGTCTGGTTCTGTTATGACTGAATCTGTCTGATTCTTTTATGACTGTCTGACTGTGTTATGACTGTCTGAATCTGTCTAATTCTGTTATGACTGTCTGAATCTGTCTGATTCTGTTATGACTGAATCTGATTCTGTTTACAATGTCTGATTCTGCCCTGATTCTGTTATGACTGTCTGAATCTGTCTGATTCTGTTATGACTGTCTGAATCTGTCTGATTCTGTTATGACTGAATCTGTCTGATTCTGTTATGACCGTCTGAATCTGTCTGATTCTGTTATGACTGTCTGAATCTGTCTGATTTTCTTATGACTGAATCTGATTCTGTTTACAATGTCTGATTCTGCCCTGATTCTGTTATGACTGTCTGAATCTGTCTGATTCTGTTATGACTGTCTGAATCTGTCTGATTCTCTTATGACTGAATCTGATTCTGTTTACAATGTCTGATTCTGCCCTGATTCTGTTATGACTGTCTGAATCTGTCTGATTCTGTTATGACTGAATCTGTCTGATTCTGTTATGACCGTCTGAATCTGTCTGATTCTGTTATGACTGTCTGAATCTGTCTGATTTTCTTATGACTGAATCTGATTCTGTTTACAATGTCTGATTCTGCCCTGATTCTGTTATGACTGTCTGAATCTGCCTGATTCTGTTATGACTGTCTGAATCTGTCTGATTCTGTTATGACTGTCTGAATCTGCCTGATTCTGTTATGACTGTCTGAATCTGTCTGATTCTGTTATGACTGTCTGAATCTGTCTGATTCTCTTATGACTGAATCTGATTCTGTTTACAATGTCTGATTCTGCCCTGATTCTGTTATGACTGTCTGAATCTGTCTGATACTGTTATGACTGTCTGAATCTGTCTGATTTTATGTCTGATTCTGTTATGACTGTGTGAATCTGCCTGATTCTATTATGACTGTCTGAATCTGTCTGATTTTATGTCTGATTCTGTCTGATTCTGTTATGACTGTGTGAATCTGCCTGATTCTATTATGACTGACTGAATCTGTCTGATTATGTTATGACTGTCTGAATCTGTCTGATTCTGTTATGACTGACTGAATCTGTCTGATTCTATTATGACTGACTGAATCTGTCTGATTCTATTATGACTGTCTGAATCTATCTGATTCTGTTATGACTGACTGAATCTGCCTGATTCTGTTATGACTGTCTGAATCTGTCTGATTTTATGTCTGATTCTGTCTGATTCTGTTATGACTGTGTGAATCTGTCTGATTCTGTTATGACTGTGTGAATCTGCCTGATTCTGTTATGTCTGAATCTGTCTGATTCTGTTATGACTGTGTGAATCTGCCTGATTCTGTTATGTCTGAATCTGTCTGATTCTGTTATGACTGTGTGAATCTGCCTGATTCTGTTATGACTGACTGAATCTGTCTGATTCTGTTATGACTGTGTGAATCTGTCTGATTCTGTTATGACTGTGTGAATCTGTCTGATTCTGTTATGACTGTCTGAATCTGTCTGATTCTATTATGACTGTGTGAATCTGTCTGATTCTGTTATGACTGACTGAATCTGCCTGATTCTGTTATGACTGTCTGAATCTGTCTGATTCTCTTATGACTGAATCTGTCTGATTCTGTTATGACTGTGTGAATCTGTCTGATTCTGTTATGACTGTGTGAATCTATCTGATTCTGTTATGACTGACTGAATCTGCCTGATTCTGTTATGACTGTCTGAATCTGTCTGATTTTATGTCTGATTCTGTCTGATTCTGTTATGACTGTGTGAATCTGCCTGATTCTATTATGACTGACTGAATCTGTCTGATTATGTTATGACTGTCTGAATCTGTCTGATTCTGTTATGACTGACTGAATCTGTCTGATTCTATTATGACTGACTGAATCTGTCTGATTCTATTATGACTGTCTGAATCTATCTGATTCTGTTATGACTGACTGAATCTGTCTGATTCTATTATGACTGACTGAATCTGTCTGATTCTATTATGACTGTCTGAATCTATCTGATTCTGTTATGACTGACTGAATCTGCCTGATTCTGTTATGACTGTCTGAATCTGTCTGATTCTGTTATGACTGTCTGATTCTGCCCTGATTCTGTTATGACTGTCTGAATCTGTCTGATTCTGTTATGACTGTCTGAATCTGCCTGATTCTGTTATGTCTGAATCTGTCTGATTCTGTTATGACTGTGTGAATCTGCCTGATTCTGTTATGTCTGAATCTGTCTGATTCTGTTATGACTGTGTGAATCTGCCTGATTCTGTTATGACTGACTGAATCTGTCTGATTCTGTTATGACTGTGTGAATCTGTCTGATTCTGTTATGACTGTGTGAATCTGTCTGATTCTGTTATGACTGTCTGAATCTGTCTGATTCTGTTATGACTGTGTGAATCTGTCTGATTCTGTTATGACTGACTGAATCTGTCTGATTCTGTTATGACTGTCTGAATCTGTCTGATTCTGTTATGACTGTGTGAATCTGTCTGATTCTTTTATGACTGTGTGAATCTGCCTGATTCTGTTATGACTGTGTGAATCTGCCTGATTCTGTTATGACTGTCTGAATCTGTCTGATTATGTTATGACTGACTGAATCTGTCTGATTCTGTTATGACTGTCTGAATCTGTCTGATTCTGTTATGACTGTGTGAATCTGTCTGATTCTGTTATGACTGACTGAATCTGTCTGATTCTGTTATGACTGTCTGAATCTGTCTGATTCTGTTATGACTGTGTGAATCTGCCTGATTCTGTTATGTCTGAATCTGTCTGATTCTGTTATGACTGTCTGAATCTGTCTGATTCTGTTATGACTGTGTGAATCTGTCTGATTCTTTTATGAAAGAATCTGTCTGATTCTTTTTAGACTGTCGGATTCTGTTCTGATTCTGTTACGACATCCATGCATCTATGCATCTGAATCTGTCTCTGCTTCTCCATATCGGTGTCCGATTCTGTTATGATGAACATCGGATTTGTTTTGTTTTTTTGGCATGTGTCTCTTGTTACAACACCCGTCTGATTTGATGACCGTCTGATCCCCTGTGAGGATCTCTGCGTTTCATTCTCTGTAACGAATGTCTTCGTCTGTGTATCCAGGAGTGAATTAGTTCCATAGAAATGGAAATAAATGACTCAAAATCAGATTTTTTATTGAATTGATATGTAGACATGTTACGTCTGATCTCGATATGATTTTATCACAACAAATGTTGTCTTCATTACATCGGAAGTGGCATGAATCTAATCTGCTTGTACAGTTTAACACTGATGTTTTATTGTTCACGCAGGGTTCCTGAAACCCCAGTGCTCGCTGGCGCCGCCCCCTCAGAGAGGCCGCGGGGAATCCTGCTCCTGTTTCAGCGGCATGTGTCCTCTCCATCAGCGCAGACTCTCCACAGGTAACACAGCCTCATCACTCAGCAGCTGCCCATCACACAAAGCCTGCACTGTAGTCCATCCACAGCTCGCCACATTCGAGACGCCTATTGTCAAGAGCACACACACACACACGTAGTGTACACATCACTGAGTTTTCCGTTCGCTTCTACTCCTGCTTCGGTTTTCATTTTACGTTCACTCAGATCTACAAAACGTAGAGTACTTCCATGTAGAAAGCTGTTACTGTTACCGGTTCTCCTTCACTTGTCATCACTCGGGCTGAAGAAGGTTCCAGCAACATGAGTTCATGTCCTGGTGGAATGCGGAGAATGACGCATCACATCATCGCCTTCGTTTTATAGCGTCACTTTTAAACATTCCGAAAGTTCCATATAACCGAATCTGTTTTCACTTCAGATACTGAAGCAACATGGAAACATGATAGTAAAAATATAAAATATTGTTTCCTGTCTACAAGCATGAGGACATTTTATATACTTTTAAATATCGGGTTCGTTGGTACGGGTTCCGCGAGGCGTTAGCTGAAGCAATGTGTTTTGATTATGATAGAAAACTGTTCATGTCGGATCTGAGCTCGAAGAGTTTGATTAAACAGCTTAGCGAGTCAAAACATGTCTTCGTGATGAAGGATGCTGACGTTTCTATAAGGTTTGAGAAAAAGTTGGATTCTTGTTTTATTTGTAGATTTTTGTTTTAATTTTAGATTTTTGTTTTATTTCTGAATTTTTGTTTCATTATTTTTCATTTTATTTCTTGATTTTTGCTTTATTTCCGGAATTTTGTTTCATAGATTTTTGTTTTATTTCTGGATTTTTGTTTTATTTCTGGACTTTTGTTTCATAGAAATTTGTTGTATTTTTAGATTCTTCTTTAATTTTCGGATTTTTGTCTTATTTCTGGATTTGTTTTTTTTTTCTAGATTTTTTTTATTTCTAGATTTGTGTTTTATGTGAAGACTTTTGTTTTATTCCTGGATTTTTGTTTTATAGAATTTTGTTTTATTTCTGGATGTTTTGTTTTATTTCTAGATGTTTTGTTTTCTTTCTAGATTTTTGTTTCCCAGAATTTTGTTTTATTTCTAGATTTTTATTTTATTTTTGGATATTTTTCTTTGAAAGAGGAGCTTGCAATTTCTTCAGGAAAATTGAAAATGGCCGCAGACTTTCCTCAGATTCGATTCACGTGTCTCGGCCATAAGTACAGCTCTCATAGAAAGTCATTACATGTGTGTCTTGAAGGGTAGGAGTTTAAATGAAAAATCCTGTGCTTATGATTTTAGTCATTTACGTGCAAAAAAATAACACAGCTGTGAACAAAAGACAGCAAATTCAATCATTTTTGGCTGCATCGATTCACTACAAATCTCCGTAAAACCCTGGAGGGACTGATTTCGGGGGATTTTTTATGTAAAGCAAGACATTTCTACACAGGTAAACTTCACCTGCTGCCTTAAAGTTAATCTTTGCTTTAAACTCACAAGTCGTCAAGACAATGAATTACTTGAAGTTTTCGTTTTGGAAAACTTGACTTCAGAGTTCTCTCATGTTTTACAGCGTGTGTGTGTGTGTGTGTGTGTGTGTGAAAGATCGAAACTATTTTTTGTTTTCGAATATATATTTTTAAAAAGCTGCCAGCATATAAAATAGCAGCGCTCCACAGACTCATCCTAAAATTTCACCGGGTGTTAATGACGGAGGAGACAAGTGCATGATTACAGGGCAGGTAGAAACCTAACTAGTGTTGAACTTTTGCTAAATGTTTGAAGTAACGTGTAATTTTCACTGATGGGCGCCGTCTCCGACATGCTTTTTCCTGTCAGCTGGTTATAGAGTAATTGTGGCTACGCGAGGACGCAACCAGTCACGGTTAAAAAAAAAAATGGAAAAAAGAAAAAGAAAAAAGAAAATAGATATAAAACAAATAAAAAATTAAATAAATAAATATTTAAAAAATATATATTTTTAAAAAATATTTTCAAAAGTGTTTTTTTATATTAAACTTTTTTTTTTGTTTCTGTCTATGTATACTGTACGTGTTTTTTTTTTTTGGGGGGGGTTTTTTTGGGACTAGGAAGAACGACTTTTTCTCAAATACCTTCACAGTGAACGTGTTTGAACAGCGTCTCAGAGGCACACGTGTCTCTTTGTGGAGCCGTCAGAGGGCCGTGTGATTGATTAACTACATTTTTACTGTCACAGGCCTGAGTGTGTGTGTGTGTGTGTGTGTGTGTGGAGCAGTTACAGTCAGCCAGCATGCTTTATTGAGCTTGCTGACAGAGCAGTGAGCTCTTTTTTTTTTACAGCTTTGTTTGAAGGCTTGTTTGACTTTGCTGAAATATTCAAAGCCATTTACACTCCGGTGGTAATTCTAGTATCGCCGTTAGAAGTTGCTGTTTATGCCTGCTCGGATTCCACGGAGCACTCGGGCAAAGCCAGCGAGCACTGTCGAAAATTAGTTCTGTCTTTTTATTATGTTCTCCGCATATCCCACATAAAAGGCGGACGGAAAGGCAGTCTTTAAAAAGGCCGCACGGCGTGGCGCGGTTTGTCGTAGGCAGATTTTAAAACCGGTGGCTGTGGAAAAGCCGGGCTGAGCCTAGCTGGAGTCTCACGTTTATAGAAGGAGTAATGACAACGTTTCTAATTAGGAAACGTGTCGCTGTAAATCTTACACTGAGCCTGAAGGAGTGTGTGTGTGTGATGTGTTTGTGTGTGTGTGTGTGGATATGTTTGTGTGTGGGTGTGGGTGTTTGTATGTGTGTTTGTGTGTGGATGTGTTTGTGTGTGTGTGTGTTTGTGTGTGTGTGTGTGGATGTGTTTGTGTGTGGGTGTTTGTATGTGTGTTTGTGTGTGTGTGTGTGTGTGTGTGTGTGTGTGGATGTGTTTGTGTGTGTGTGTGGGTGTTTGTGTGTGTATGTGTGTGTTTGTGTGTGTGTGTGTGTGGATGTGTTTGTGTGTGGGTGTTTGTATGTGTGTTTGTGTGTGTGTGTGTGTGTGTGTGTGGATGTGTTTGTGTGTGTGTGTGGGTGTTTGTGTGTGGATGTGTATGTGTGTGTGTGTGTGTGTGGATGTGTTTGTGTGTGTGTGTGGATGTGTTTGTGTGTGGGTGTTTGTGTGTGGATGTGTATTTGTGTGTGTGTGTGTGTGGATGTGTGTGTGTGGATGTGTTTGTGTGTGTGTGTGGATGTGTTTGTGTGTGGGTGTTTGTGTGTGGATGTGTATGTGTGTGTGTGTGTGTGTGTGTGGATGTGTGTGGGTGTGAGTGTTTGTGTGTGGGTGAGTAAACGGCTGATCCGTAGCTGATCCTCCTGAACTTTTCTGCACTCACTGATGTGGCTGCGCTCGAGATTCCGGCGGTTTTATATTGTTTTGGATTTCCGTAAAAGCAAATCCTTGCTGGAAAGAGAGCGTGAGAAATGCAGCATCCCGGTGCTCCCGTCTCGCCAGATTCGTTTCAGAGGGTTTTTTGTTTCTTCTTTTTTTATTTGTCTAAAGGTTTGGTTTTCGAATTAGAAGTGCGAGGAGGAAGCAAAAAAGATGATTGTTTTTTTTTTTTGCAAGTGTTGTATGAGGTGAACATAAGGGGGGAAGAAAGGCGCTTTTTTTTTTTTTTGAAGCACCTCACAATGCAGGCCTTGTCCTGGAGATTTGGGCTTCTTCTCGGCACGCTGAACGGAGGAATGGAAAAGATTATCCACAGGAATGTCTGGGGTGCCCTCAAACCCAGAGCTCCACACGAGCGGCCAATGGGAGAGCGCGGCCGAGCGGTGGGCTAATTTTTTCCTGATGAACTCAGCCGCCTGCTCCTTAATGGGTTCTGATTGCCAGCTCTGAACTCACATATGGACCATGTTTGGAGAGGCTAAATTGTGGGACCAATTCGGTACTGGGCGGGGGAGAGAACGGTCGCTGGCTCTGCCTTTGTTGTTTCATTAGAGCGGATAATGGCTCGCTGTCTGAGTCTCTCTGTCCATCTTTTTCCTCCAGGTGTGTTTTTTTTTTTTTTTTAATAATAACACTTTATTGACATCGCTCGGGAAGGAGTTCCACCCAAAAAGCGACCTCTTGCTACGTTTATAACTGGCGTAATTGTCCTGCCTGTGCTGCGGGGGCCCTGGTGCCTTAGGGTAAATGGTGGCTTCATAAATTCTGCCAATTAATATGGTGCTTATTTATTGTCCCGAAGTGCTCCGAGAGAGAGAGAGAGAGAGAGAGAGAGAGAGCGGCCGAATGAAGCCCGTAAATTTTAGCGGAATGTGGCCGACACGAGCTTGAGTGTATTTTTGCTCTTTGTTTAAAGACTTCAGCTGAACCGTAGACCTTCAGTAAAAAGGAGGGAAATAAACGCCATGTGGTTAAGCTCCAGCGAATGATCCAAACATGTGTTTGTAGACCTTGTGGTCGCGGCGGGGGAGGGGATACCGAAAGCCGAGGGGAGTCGCGGCAGCGGCCGTTGCCTCCGTATGCGTTCTAGATCGGGGTCTCCGAGAGGTCAGGGTTCAAGGGAAGAGAGCTCGTTAGCTCCGACATGTTCCACACTCCTCCGGTTTTAATTGGCCTTAGCCGCCATACACACACTCCCTCACAGCTTCCTGTTGGCCAGGAGCTCAGAGTCGATTACAGGGCCAGGCCCTCTCCTCCCTCTCAGATTCATCATCATCATCATCATCCCGCACAGCGGCTATTTTAATACTCTTATTTATTTAAGACGCTCTTCAAAGCCAAGTCAGTGGAAAGAGCCAGTTCAGTGGCTCCTTCACTTTTTTTTTTTTTTATTCCAGTCCTTCTTGCATTCGGGGTTTAGAGTCTCATTTCTGGGGTGACATAGAAAAAAGTGTGTATTTTAAAGTTCATAATATTTAATAAATTATACATTACATGCTAACCTTAAGAACTCAGGGATTTTTTGTACCAAAGATTTTTCAAAACTTTTTTTTCCTGTTTTGTTTCCTAACTTATTTAATTTTTTATCTTTTTTTCCCTTTATTTTTTTCCCCTTTTTTCCCTTATTTTTTTATTTTTTTACATTTTTTCCTTTCCTTTTTTTCTTTTATTTTAGCTGCATATTCGTTCACTTCTTTCTAATTACATATTTATTTATTTATTTTTTTAAATATATTTATATATTTAATACAACCAAATTCTTAGTCGCTGTGATCAGACTTCACTACAAAAGAGTAAAGAAAAAAAAAAGAGTTTATGATGACGATGATGATAAAAAACACGAGAACATGAAAAACTGGATTTTTTTTTTGTCTTTATTAACATCCAGAAAGAAAAGAAAGAAGTGAATCACTGTTTATATAACTTGTTACACACCATTTCACAAAATGGATAAAAAATGACTACATCATGTGCTTTAATTAATAGAGAAACAGTCCTGGAATTGAATAAGAGGCATTTAAACGCTTCAGGATATTTTGTTAGAGAAAAAATAATTTTATAAATAACTTCAGGAAAGAAGAGTTTACGCTCTGAGGTTTCTGGGTAATGTGATAAGATACGCTGTTTGAGTCTCAGAGAGAAAAAGAGAGCTGAAATGTAACACTAAATGGATAAAAAGTACAATGTGTTGTATTTTAAGTCATCTCTAATCAGATATAAAGGAATAAGAGGAATTGAGGCAGTGTGTAAAAGCTCAGTCTGCTCGTTTTTTTGAGTCAGATAATTGTGTACTTATGTGCACGTAAATCTGTGTGCTTTCTTTAGAGGTCAGGGTTTAACACATTAGGTCATTTCATGTGATTCACCCCAGCCAGTGGAACTCGAGTTGTTGTGAGCGAGCGTGATGACCGGAACATTAGGTCAGAATGTTAAAAAGAAATGTTAAATGTTAAATTCATAATGTGTGACCTTTTGTCCGTGGGTTACAGCTGTGTAGAGCGTGGCATGATAATGGCAGTCGTACTTGAGTGTGTGTGTGTGTGTGTGAGAGAGAGAGATAGAAAGAAAAGGCAGGTCATGGCACTCGTGCTCAGGTCAGGTCATCCCCACGCCGTCCTATAAAAGATTCTCACCGTCACTGACTGACACTTGTCAAAGAGAAAGTAAGAAATAAATAAATAGAAATGCGAGTGCTTCCTTTGGCAGGCAGTGACAGCGCTCTTCCATGATGGTTTGGTCAAGGGAATTCAGAGAGACTAAGCCTTTGATAACTCACTGAGCCCTTAATCTAGCCACAGCGTGCCACCGTCACAATGAAATGCTACTGATTGTCGCGGCTCATCAGCCGAGCGGGAGGCTCGCGCATCCGTCACTGCTCCTACGGTATCAGCCTCTGGCACAGGAAATAAGCCTGGAGCTACGTAGCTTTCACATGCTGTCTTGCTGTCTATCTCTTTCTCTCTCTCTCTATCTCTCTCTCTCTCTATCTCTCTTTGTGTCTTTGTGACTTTATCTATCTATCTATCTATCTATCTATCTATCTATCTATCTATCTATCTATCTATCTATCTATCTATCTATCTATCTATCTATCTACCTGTCTGTCTGTCTATCTATCTATCTATCTATCTATCTATCTATCTATCTATCTATCTATCTATCTATCTATCTACCTGTCTGTCTGTCTGTCTGTCTATCTATCTATCTATCTATCTATCTATCTATCTATCTATCTATCTATCTATCTATCTATCTATCTATCTATCTATCTATCTATCCCAGGATTTCGGATTCAGGTCTGTTATTTGTCCTGTTTCTTGCTCTTATGTTAAGAAAATACAAACTGGGGTGTGGTTAAAAATCACATTTCCATGATTTTCCAGAGGTCCAGCCATTAAAAAGCGACTTTTTTGTGTCTCAGGGTGTCTAGTTTTAGGCTCTCTGATGGAGGGAGAATCCAAAATCAGTGTCGGGTTTTAAAATATGAGCGCAGTATTTCTGTGGGGGAAAAAGACACCAAGTCTTGTTCAATATGTTTTTTTGCCAGATGAGGAAGTAGTTCTTTAACGTTTGGTGGAAACTTTGCTAGACGAGTCTTGAAGGGTCTGAATTTTGCTTGAATCTGTGTCCACCATGCCAGAGTGATGTCTTCAGCCCTGATGGTGTCTATAATCAGCATCTTTTTATTAAGCGAGAGTGTGAAAGACAGCAGCAGTTTTCAGAAAGCCCAGGTGACCTTTAGAGTCTCTGGGGATTGCGCATGGAGCGTGTGGCATCCAGTCCTGGCACACGGAGGAAAGTTCAGGAAGGAGAGGGAGTCTATTTTGACACTAAAGCAGTCAGACATGCTCGGAATTATACTTGGAGAGAGGAAGGAGAGGCACGGGCCAAGCGAGCATTTGATCCAGATGCCACCAGAGCCAATCTCATGAGGCGGAAGGTCAGCGCCGGAGCACCTGCTGCCCCACGTCCAGCATCACCGAGCGTAACATGCTTAAAGCCTTGAAGTAGTGACCTTGTGTAAGAGTTCCGTCTGTGGATGGAGCAAAGCATGCTGGGATGTTAGGCAGTATGGCTTTTCATGTAGGGTTTGTGCGTGGAGGCCTCCTGCTTAGGAGCTAATGGAATTTTTTTATTTGGCTGTGCCAGTGTTCACTGGAACACTACAGGGAGAAAAATGTCAAGTGTGTAAATGTACCAGAAATTTTGGCACCTGTCTGGAACGGTGCTTTTTTTTCCATTGGCCACCAGTCAATACAGTCAGTCAACATCTGAACAAACGTCCAGATATTTCTTTTTTGCTGCAGCACAAATGCTGCATGATTTTCAGGGTTGTTTTGTGCAGCCAGTCTAAGCAAGTTATGCAAGCGCTGTGTTGACTCAACAATTATATCATTAAGCACCGTAACGATGATGTCGTTGATTGTTCCTGGAAATATTCAAGTTGGTGAGAAATATACCAGAACCCCCAGTTCTGCTGGTTGGGCTAGAACTTGCTTTGTGTCTGTTGGTTGGCTCCATACAGTAGACAGTTCTTCAAGACCGGGGTTTTTTGTTCATCCGCCAGCATTAAGGCCACTTTCAGATGAACTCTTGCGAGAAACAGACCATTAGAAACACACACGGCTCAGGCTAAACACACAGGCAGATGCTGCAGAGAGGAAATCTGGGGCAGGGTGTGTTTGATTGGGCAAAACTAATGCCACAGTGGCAGCTTGTCCTCGTGTCTGTTACAGATATCGGCACTGAGATAATTGATTGACGTGGATGCAATGAAATGGGCATGAAACTGAGCAGACCGCGGTGAAGAAACAGGGCAGTGAGATATACAGCAGGAGGAAAATTCACACTGGGCTGGGTTTTAAATATCTGCTACAGTGAGAAATTTTAAGGCGAGTTCTTAAGGCAAACGTTTGTATTGCGAAACAAATTTTCCCATAAGAAATAACGTAGATGCAGAACTGACCCAAGCCAAGCATTCCATGTCAAGTGTTCTCACAGGAAGTCGTGCCACCAAGCTTGGGCTAAAAATAGAACAGAGCACCCACGGCACCAATCTGTCAACAATAAAACTCACCTAGCTTTTGCAAGGCAAGGTTGGTATCGTGGGTTGATTCTTTCCAAACAGCTTTCGCTGACCGAAAAGAAATCGCTTAACACTAACAAGTTTTGAACGGCTCCCAGACGTACATGAGACTTTGATCCGCTTCGTTAATATGCTGAAAATGCTTTGTATACCGAGGTTCCATATGAGGTGTATATTGTTCTATTTATTAGTATATTTCCACTTGACTTACGCTCTATTGTATTGTATTGTGTTGTATTGTATTGTATTGTATTGTATTGGCGTTTGCTCTGGGGTTCTGTGCACCAGTGCTGGGAATTGCATGTCGTTTCACTGAGTCAGATCATTTAACTCAGCTCACAAATATGTCCTGACTCCCATTCCACTCATTTCAGTTTTTGTTGCTAACCGAACCGTTTTCTGTGATATTTTGACCTGAGAGAACTGGTTTAACAAAAAAATGACAAGATGATGGACATTACATCTAAACAAATATACAACGTACAAGCATTTTTTCATTCTAAAGCCTCGAATATCTGTCCCAGGTTGGTCTGTATATGCAGTTTAAGACTTTTTTCCACAAATCCCATTATTACTATATTACTAGTCCTATATGTGTTTCATACCAGGTTCTATTTCTGTAACGGTCTGTTGGAATACTGTGATTTTCGAGTCTATAAACCGCACAATGCCATATGGTGCAGTTCCTCAGATAACAGCTGCCTCGCCAGAGCTTAATATGAAGCCCTTCTGAGACCTGCTTTTCCTCTCTCATACTTCTCACCTTCCACTAAAGGGGCTTTCACGCTGTAGGTTTAGTCTGAGACGACGTAGCGCATGAAAAATCAGAAATGTGAGAGCTGTCACGTTGACCGGGACGAGCACGGCCATACCGAACCAGACTGTCTGAAGGAGGTGGTGTTGCTCTGGAACTGTGGCATGAGGCCGATGATGACGTCATCACACACGTGTAGCATGAGTGGCGTGAACGTTGTGGGACACTATTACTGGACGGACCAGGGTTCGAGTCTGAAATCAGACCAGTGCTGCAGCTGATTCAAAAGCTAACTTATACCCCAGCATTCCCAAATCTGATTGGTCAGTGTTGATCAGTTTTCTCTAACAGCTGCTTTCAGAGTAAACAGGGATTTATGTAGAATCAGAAGGAGTCTCCAGTTTCAGAGCTTCTGTATCACGACAGGATCCGTCGACTCAGAGTATCGTCTCATGCACATATTTCCTCCCTGCTGATTACCAGAAGCACAGCGGCCCACACTTATGAATATTCTCCAGGCCGCCTTCTGCAGATTAACCAACCGCAGCTCCTGGTTGTGTATTTCTTCCTCCACGGCAGCGGCAGCAGCAGCAGCAGCAGCTGCTTGTAACCCAGGACGGTAATGCTGCATATTTAACGCCTCCGCAGCCATCTGTCCTGGCGTATTGTGATCCACTCCGGACATGTGTGTGTGTGTGTGTGTGTGTGTGTGTGTGTCCACTATGTTCTTATACAACAGCACGAGGCCGTATCTTTTTATAGCATCGCTTCATCTGATACCACACACACACAGTTTTTCTCCACTGCGCCTCATACAGTTATTCAAAATAAGAGGCTGATGGTTCAGGAGGGTAGAATCCAAATCCCCTCACGATCAGCAACCAGAACCCAGCTGCTCCTCTGCAACAATCTGCTCTGATACATGACTAAATCATCGGTGTAACACACACCCGAACACACGTCGTCAGAGCGCAAATCTGGCGAACGGTATTGGGACGTTTTCAGCTTTTCATGCTTCAGGATTAGAAAATAGTCGCTCACAGAACAGACGTCGGAATCTCTGACGAAAAGTTGGACCGTTCACATGAAACGGAACAGGAGTTCTTGAGCTAATTGAGTGGTTACTGAAGAACGATCGAAACCAAATTTCCTTTTTTACAGATTGTCACTCTGTATTTGTTTCTTTAGAACCGAAAAGGAAACGTCTTTCCGAAACGTCTTAAGTTGTTTAGCTCTGCATAAACCACACTCTATTTTTACCCTCAGCTTTCATTTAGCTATGGTTGAAGCTAGCCTTTAGCATCGTGAGTCATGGTTTCTATGCGAATAACAGAACTAGAGTCGCAAAATTCCTGGGTTTCCTGCATCGCTGCAGATCCGCATCCCAGATTCGAACACAGTTTAGCTTTTAATGAATCAGATATTCCTGATACAGCGTAAATACAATTCTACAAAACGCCGGGCAGTGTTCTGAAGTGCTGCTATAATTTCCTTGTAAGTGAGCGGAGGTTTGTGTGACTGATGCTCAGATCAAGCGGACAGAACGAATTCGCACTCTGTTTCCATTTGTCTTGGTGATTTTCCCATTGTTGTTTTTTTTTTCATATCAACTACTAGTAAATTATATCCTCCTTAAAGCGGTGAGAGGAAGAGGAGCAGCCATGTTGCTTTGAAATACACCCACTCATCCAGTCCGAGAGAGAGAGAGAGAAAGGGGAGATAGAGAAAGGGGGGGGGCAGAGAGGGAAAGGGAGGGATAGAAAGAGAGGGAGAGAGGGTAAGAGAGAGAGGAAAAGAGAGAAAGGGAGGGAGAGAGTGGGGGGAAGAGGGAGGGAGAGAGAGAGAGAGAAAGGGTGAGATAAAGAATGAGAGAGAGTGAGAATGTGGAATTCCTGTCGGATGAGTGTGTGTGTGTGTGTGTGTGTGTATTTTTCAACAGCTCCATGTTTGCCGTGTAATCTTCACTGCTGGAGTGTGTCTCCCACTGCGTCTCACTTCAGGAAGAAAGAGGCTTCCCACTTCCTGTTTGTGCTCAGAGAGAAAGGAAAAGGCAGAGAATTCGAAGGAAATGTTCCTTCATTTGTACATGAAAACACACACACACACATGAGACGCATATCAGCTTATCCAATTATTTTATTATATTATCTCTTGATTACTTTTTAATACACATGGGGGTCATGCTGTCACAGAGAAGCACAGGGTGTTAACCAGTGCTACTAATCCATTAGTAACTAAAGTTACTAATCCCTCCCCCCTTAGTGTTTTATTAATATTAATCTTACTCCACAGCGACTTGTCACATGACCACATTTTATCAATTAAATTCCACACAGTGTACTTTATATCCATTTATAGTTACATGGAATGCTCTGCAGCATCCAGTCTCTTACTTTATAACAGGTGTAAACAGATGTTCCGTCACCAGCATGTCTTTTTTATTCTTTTTCAGATAAATAAATAAATAAATAAATAAATAAACTATTTTGCTGAGAAACTGGAAAGAAGTTGGATTTAAAACATTAAAAAATTAATAAAAATATTGGTTCATGTTGTGTCTGCTATAGTGAGGCATACACACACACACCTTGCAGTGTTGAAAGTGAAGTCTCGTAGATTTCAGTTATTATAAGTAAGAGGCAGAATAAAAGAGTAATAAGTGCATTAATGTTATTCACACACACACACACACACACACAGGTACTTGTGAATGTCTACATTAGAGTGGATGAAGGACGAATACACTCCCCAGATCTTCACCTTCCCCTGCATTACACTAAAACCTCCATCATCATCATCACCTGTCAGGATTTTGTCATAATTAGTATTTTAATTCATTTCTCCTTCTTCACTCGTCCTCGTCGTAAAGTCTCACCACACTGGGACAGAGAGAGTGAGAGCGAAGACGACGGGTCTGATAAAAGCGTGAGGTGTAAAGCACACAGAGCTGCAGATTACGTTTCTCTTTCAAGCCGCATGCTTGTTTCGGGCGGCTTTTCCTTCTGCACCCTTTTGATCTGCCTCTTTTTGTTGATATAATGAGCAGAGATTAGCGCTGACCTTTGCTTTAGTGACTGATTCTCATTTATCTCGCGTTATTGCTCAACCCACTTGCTGTGCATGCGCTGACGCGGGGCTCTGCAAGTGGGCAGAGACGCAACGTCAGGGTTTAAATTTCTGTGGCCAGTTTGACGTGTTATTAATGAAGCGGGACGTCGGTCAGGTCAGAGGTCAGGAGTCCTCAGAGGAGAGTGAGTGAACGCTCTGATTGAGCCGTCAATCGTTACACTTATAATAGCTGAAATGTGCTACGTGACGGTTTTGTTGCTATGGTAATGCTTCAATTAGACTTTCTCTGTGATTCATGAATAATTTACTAATCCCGACGCATCAGGGAACAGTCACGTGTGAATAGTTACCTGTTATCGTCGTGTATGTTAATTCATTTCATGATGTTTGCAGTACTAATAAAGATCCTTCCCTGGGATTTCTATGCTAGTACACATTTATCCTTTCTATAGCAACAGCTCCTTCTTAGCAATTTGGAGCTAGTGCTCGTTGTAATATGTTATTGTTTCTATAGCAACAGATCCGTCCCAGGGATTCGTAGCTAGAGCATTGTTTATTGTTTTAATAGTAACCGATCCTTCCCAGGGATTCGTAACAAGTGCATTCGTAACATTATCGTTTCTATAGCAACAGTTTGTTCTCTGGGATTCGTAACTAGTGCTTGTTATAGTACATTATCGTTTCTATAGCAACAGTTCGTTCTCTGGGATTCGTAACTAGTGCTTGTTATAGTACGTTATCGTTTCTATAGCAACAGTTAATTTCCAGGGATTCGTAACTAGTGCTTGTTATAGTACGTTATCGTTTCTATAGTAACAGTTAATTCCCAGGGATTCGTAACTAGTGCTTGTTATAGTACGTTATCGTTTCTATAGCAACAGTTAATTTCCAGGGATTCGTAACTAGTGCTTGTTATAGTATGTTATCGTTTCTATAGCAACAGTTAATTTCCAGGGATTCGTAACTAGTGCTTGTTATAGTACGTTATCGTTTCTATAGCAACAGTTAATTCCCAGGGATTTGTAACTAGTGCTTGTTATAGTACGTTATCGTTTCTATAGCAACAGTTAATTTCCAGGGATTCGTAACTAGTGCTTGTTATAGTACGTTATCGTTTCTATAGCAACAGTTAATTCCCAGGGATTCGTAACTAGTGCTTGTTATAGTACGTTATCATTTCTATAGCAACAGTTAATTCCCAGGGATTCGTAACTAGTGCCTGTTATAGTAATGTTATCGTTTCTATAGCAACAGTTCGTTCCCTGGGATTTGTAACTAGTGCTTGTTATAGTACGTTATCATTTCTGTAGCAACAGCTTGTTTCCAGGGATTCATAGCTAGTCTCACAACATGAAAACATTTTCAGGACCTGCTTTAATAAGTCAAATATTACTACAACCACTAGAACACAGAACTAATTGTTCTGTTCGATTAACATGCAGTGACAACTCTGAGTGATAAAACTGGACATCCAGGTACAGAGGAAGCTAAACTGACCATAGGCTCTGGATCAGAGGGATGCACATGCTCTCTCATCTGTCAGTCACAGCGAAATCAGCCAATCACACGCCTCTGTGAGCTCATACAGCTCAAAATAACAGATTTTCTTGTTCTCTAGAGAACGTGTAAGAGCTCTTAAAATCCCACAGCTTCCAGAGTCCAGCCTTTTACCACGCCACGTTCCTTTCCCTGTCCCGAAAATCCGTTGTATTGTCAATTAAAAATGATTTGTAAAGCGACAGGTACCGTGACACGCTCTTCCAGAACGAGAAATTATTATTTTTTTTTTTTTCTGGCAGGTAATCCATCAAATTAAGTATCACAGTTTTTATTTTTTTAGAAACAAGGGTGTGTGTGTGTGTGTGTGTGGAGAGGAATTAGAGGAAATATGAGCGGGTGTGTAGGCGTGTGGACGAGAGCATGTGATTCAGTGTGTGTGTGTGTGTGTGTGTGTATACAGTATGCCTCTGACTCATTAGCAGAGCTTACCGCTGTGTGTAATCAGCAAGCTGGATCAGGTGCTTGGTGTGAGACTGATGTTTTCCAGCACACTTCTGAAGCAGCAGCTCAGGGTCACATCGAGGTCACAACCCATGACCTCTCTCTTTCTCTCGCTCTCTCTCACTCTCTCTCTCTATCTCTCTTGTTTTTTTTTTCTTCTTCCCTATTTCATTTGAGACAGGCGGGATGAGGTGGGAGGAAGACCGTGATGTTCTCGAGCGCATGGGAAAGCACCGGAGCTGTGAGCCCTGCTAAGATCAGCGGCGTTATTAATTTTTTTGTCTTTGTGTTCGATAAAGGAAAACCTTCCTGCTTGTTTAGTATGTCAGCTTGAATTTCTGTGTGGTTTCTGACTCTGACTGTGTGATATCTGGAATAAATATCAAAAGGACAAGCTCAAAACAACTCCCGTCTTCAGTCTGAGTCACTCTGTTATCAGAGTTTGCTGTCGATCTGAGGTGACGGGGCGTGGCCTAAAGTTCTTAAGAAAAATACAAAAAAAGTTCATCAAAGTTCTATAAAAATCCAGCATGTAGATATGTGAGCATGCACTTGATGGCTATAAGCCTTATTTACTGGCTAGATTCATTCTGTGGAAGTAAATATAATGGAAGCCGCTTATACTATACGGTTCATCTGATTGGTCAGAAAGATTTGTGTTCTTTTTATTACGTTAAATAGTAAAAAACTCACTTACACGCGTCACTTAAGCGCCTTTTAAAACCAGGTGTAATCGTTGATGTGGTGACAAAATGGTTTGTTTATTTATTTATTTATTTATTTCCTGAGAATTTTGTCAGCAATTCGGAGCAGGCTGTAACTATAACCTAAAGTAAGAAAAGCAACTACAAATGGATAAAAAGTACATCTTTTTTTTTTTTTTTTCATTAATGATAAAAATTTTCATTTCTGTTGTAAAAAATTTCATATAATTAATATAATGAGTATATGATATAATATCCATAATTAATTAATATAATAAATATATTATATTTAATATAAAAATAGAATTAATAATTTAAAAAAAAAATACACCAGCTTTGAAGAGGCGTCATGGTTGCCATGGCGTCGTCGATGATTTTTCTAAAACATTAAAAAAAAAAAAAAGAAGCCCATTTGGAGTTTTTTCTTGCGTTAATAATATTTGTACGATGTGTAAAAACACCACATCGTTAATGCGCTGTAAAAAATTCTGGTAAATGTGGAAGGTGTTAAGTTTCGTCCGAATTTCGAAAATCAAGGTGTTGCTATATTTATAGCATGTGTGTGTGTGTATGTGTGTTTTTTTTATAGCTTGTGTGTTGTGTGTTGTGTGTGTGCGTATTTGCGCAGAGGCTTTACTGGAATTCGGAGCAGGACTTGATCTTGTTTTGCTGCTTTATGAGTCTGAGTGTAGCTCTGTAATTGAGGTTATGGGTGATTAAACTCTCTGTGGCCCTACGCAATCCCCCAGCCGCCTATCGCTCAGTGTCGGAGACGATCCCCTCCGCTCAGTGTGTAATTGATTACTGTGTGTACTCTCTCTATATCTCTCTCTCTCTCTCTCTCTCTCTCTCTCTCACTCTATCCATAAAGCTGGTTTAGGCCACATCAGCCGGCGTTTAGTGTCGGTCGTGTTTGAAAAGGGAAGCTGTTCCTCCTGCGTGTGCAGCATGTGACAGAACGACCTCGGGGGTGTTTACTCTGCCGCCGCTCTGGGTCGAGTGTGTTTTCTGTTCGGACGATGTTTACGCTTCGATTGAAGAGTCTATCAGGGATCGATGAATAAAAACAATAAAAAAAATTATTCGGATCTTTATAGTCAGACTCGGTTTAATGAAGCTAGGAAGAAATACACGGTGGTTGATTTATTCGTATGAGTTTTGATTAGTGTGTGTGTGGGTGTGTGAGTGTGTGTGGGGTGTTGTTGAGCAAAGCGAGGAGGCTCTTGCCAGGGGAAAATGGTTTGTACGTGTTAGAAGATTTTCGTGACAGCTTGCAAAAGACTGATCAGCGTTTCGCAGAGTCGGTTCATCGAGTCCAAACATGCAGTCAGACCAGGACAGCTGTGTGTGTGTGTGTGTGTGTGTGAGATAAATTTATCAGGTTTATCACTGAACCTGAACTAGGTCAGTAGCCTGGGGTTTTTATGTTTGTTCTGCAAATAAAGATATTTTATGACAGACTTATTGCAGGATATCAATCTATTGGATTTATGATGAATTTATTTAAATCCTGTAGAATTTCCAGCTTGATTTATACAGAAGTTTCTTTTAAAAATAAATAAAAATAAATAAATAAAACATTTATATATTTTTAAAAAGTTTCTGTGTCGCAAATCTCGACTGTTTTGTTGTCGTTTGTATTAAAATAAATAAAATTTTTAAAATATTTTTAAATATATATACATTTTTAAATATTGTGTAGAAAACCCCAGAGCTGTTGATTTCTCGATTGGTTTAGAAGAAATTCCGTGATGCAAACGGAATAAATCCTTTTTTGAAAAAACGTTTTCCGCCCAAAACTTGAACAGAAAGCATGTGTTCCTTATAAACCGTTAGCCTCGGTTATATAACAGGAATTTATTTTACTGGTAACCGTACCCCACATTTTGTTTTATTCCAGACGCATCGCCCGCGGCTTTTTAACACCGTCGTAACTCGCCTGTTCTCTGCTAGCACGTTTTCGGGTTTAACGTGAGCCGCTGAATATTTTTGACACGTATCGTATTGTGTCTCACAACACCAAAGCCTTCGTATCACTTCCACGATGAAGCATGTAACGGGAGGATCTCCTTTCTTTCTGTCTCACATAAATCACGTTTATCCTTTTAATCTGCCGTCATACTGAAGACTGGAGAAGGAGGAGGAGAAAAGGAAAAAAAAAAAAAAACCTGTCTCATGACCGGTGTGGAAAAACCCTGGCCGAAGCCGAGCTTTAATGTTCTGCTAGCCGCGTTGTGTGTGTTGGCGCAGGTCCAGCAGCAGGGGAAGAGAGTCAGCAGCCCCTGTGTTTGCCGTCGGTCTTGTTGTATGTGTGAGGCCTGGCTTTTCAGGTGTGTACCATCCCATCCCATCCCATCCCATCATCATTCTCGCCCGGAACATCCCGGAACGCCAGGAGCGACTCCCGTAAGCTGGCGAAAAAACACCTGCCTTCTGTAGCACCGCTCCTAGTGCCAGTTATAACACCTCATTCATCTGGTTCCTGTGTAAACACTGACCATGCCCTCACAGCCCCGCGAATAAAACACGCCTTTATTATCACGTAGACGACGGCGCGGGTTCGAGAAACAGGGTCTCGTTAACCGCCCGAGTAAAACACACTGGATGGTGTGATGTAGAATGGGAACGTTTATAGCAGCTGCTTGTATATGTACAGAGTTCTCCATTCTGATTGGTCAGAAGACGGTGATTTCTTTTCTAAGTCATTCTGCTTGTACAGGTTTGTGTTATGTTTCAGTTTAATAGCTTTTCGTTTCTATAGAAACAGGTAACCCAGAGACGTTTACGGTTGAACTTAAATAGATGAAATTATCTAAAAAAAACCTGAATTAATTAATGAAGTAAACTTTGTAAATGTTTGAAAAATTGCTGTGTTGTGGAGAAATCAGAAGCTTCAGGACACACAGTCGAGGTAATTAAAGGATTCTCGGTTCGTGATGAAGAGAAATAAAAACCTCTCGCTTTGGGCTTGTAGAAAGATGAGAGATGAACATGTCTGTCTCTCTCTCTCTCTCTCTCTCTCTCTGTATGTCTGTCTGCCTGTTCCTTTCTTTGTCTCCTTGTCTGTCTGTCTGTCTGTTTCTCTCGCTGTCTCTCTGTCTGTCTGTTAGTCTCCATGTCTGTCGGTCTGTTTCTCTCTCTGTCTGTCTGTCTGTATCTCTGACTGCCTGCCTGTCTGTCTGTTTCTCTGTCTCTCTGTCTGTCTGTCTGTCTGTCTGTCTCTTTGTTTGTCTCTCTCTGTCTGTCTGTCTGCCTGTTTCTCTCTCTGCTTTCTCTCTGTCTGTGTGTCTGTCTGTCTGTCTCTCTTTCTGTCGGTCTGTTTCTCTCTCTCTATCTGTCTGTTTCACTGTCTGTCTATCACTGTTTGTCCGTTTCACTGTCTGTCTTTCTGTTTTTTTTTCTCTCTGTGTCTGTCTACCTGTGTCTTTGTCTGTCTGTCTCTCTGTCTGACTTTCTGTCTCTCTGCCTGTCTCTCACTGTTTCTCTTTTGTAACCCATCTTACACACTGTGGCTTTTCCTCAAATAAACTCTCTCTCTCTCTCTCTCTCTCTCTCTCTCTCTCCCTCCCTATATTTACTCTCTTTCTCTCTAAAAGATACAGACACTAACTGTTTCTCGCTTATCTTCAATTTCTTCACTCATCCTGTCAATCTCTCTCTCTCTCTCTCTCTCTTGTCCCTTTATTTGTTTTCCTCATCATCCTTTCTCTCTAAAGGAGATACAATCTTTTTTAGTTTCAGTTTTTTCACTCATGCTGTCTTTCTATCTTATACTTTAGTTCCTGTTGTCATTTATTGTGTCTCTATTTCAGATTATCTGTCATCACTACCTCTCTCTCTCTCTCTCTCTCTCTCTCTCTCTCTTCCTACTCTGCTCTGCGCCTCTTGCACGCTGAAACACCCGAACTCTCACTCTCGGGGCTCGGGAGCGTAATTGGACGTGACAGACTGAGCTTTTAGGAAGATGTTCACTCTCCATCACTCAGTCCTATCTCACTGCGCCTCTGTGTCACACTCTCGGCTGCAGCATGTCCTCCGTGTCCTCGTCCTGTCGTCATCAGCACTTCCGTCCTATCCGTGATGCGGATGGAGCGAGCGGACCGTCTTCTTTCCATCACTGCAGCCACGTGGCTTATGGACGTAGAGATGACGTGTGTTGTGAAGTGAGGTTTAGGACGTGGCTTTCAGAATTAGAATTTTTATGTATTGGAAAGAAAATTTAAAAATCCAGATTTGGCTCTTTTAAGATCTTTGGTATATATCTGTTGTTTTTACAAATAAATAAATAATAAATACTAAACATACAAACACACAAATAAATAAATAAATAAATACTAAACAAACAAACACATAATTAAATCAATAAATACTAAACAAACAAACAAACATAAATAAATAAATAAATAAATAAATAAGTTTCTGTTGAAGCAGGAAAGCTGCTTTCAGTAAATGCATGTCATTTACACCATAGCTTATTGTCCCATTAAAAAATTCTATCAGTTTTCAAACTTATCTATAAACTCAAATGATGGACAGCAAGAGATAGAGAGAGAGAGAGACCAAGAGGGACGAGACAGACAGAGAGAGAGATAGAAAGAGAAAGACAGACAGGCAGATAGAGGGGGAGAAAGAGATAGAGGAGAAAAACAGTCAGAGATAGACAGAAAGATATAGAGTAGGAGTGTGTTTTAAAGAGGAAGAGAGAGGATCACAGTGTTTTGCTTTTATGTAGTGAGGACCCTGGAGACCTCAGAGTGACTGATGATGATGATGATGGTGTTGATGATGATGGTGATGATGATGATGGTGATGATGGTGGCAGACCTAATAATGGCACCATCTTTTCTTTTTCTGTAATGAATATGTATCAGGTCACAGATGATTTATCCGTCATAGCGGCATTCCATCGTGTTTACACGAGCTTCTGATGGAACTTCATCAAGCTTCTGCTTGTGGGGTCCCGCTGTAATTTGTGTGTGTGTGTTTGTGTGTGTTTGTGTGTGTGTGTTGTCTTATTATTCATAAGCACTCCCTTTCCTTTAATGCTGATTGTTTGTCTTGGAAGCGAAAGCACCCCTCGGGTTTCGTGTGCTTGTTGTTTGCTTGCTGGGCGCCAAAGGGAGGACGCTGGGAGAGGATCCCAACTATGATTTCCCCATCACGCACACACACACCACACACACCACACACACACGCACACACATGAGGCATGTGCCGGCCCCCTGTTGTGGTCCACGCGCTCCCTCTCGGCCAGCTAGACCTCTTCCTGCTGCACGTACACACATAGTTTCCCAGAGTTGCCTTCAGTGTACTGTCCAGCCCCGGGAGTCTCTACTCTACCACGTTTTCTTTTCTTTTTTTTTCTCTTTTTTTCCCCACTCAGGCGCCCTGATGTTTTTTCACCAGCCAGCCATTTGCGTTTCATTACCAAGTCCTTGAACAGAACAAAAGAATAATAATCAGAAAAAGGATGAAGGGGGGATTTCAAAGGCTCGTTATGTGCTTAATAAATTCTCTTTCTCACTGAAAAGAGCTTATATATATATATATATATATATATATATATATATATATGTGTTTTATAAACTTCAAATGAGAACCAGCTTCTTTCGCTTGCAACAACGCATTAGGAAAGGATCTGTTGCCCTAAATCATGCGCAAACATACCCTGGCTTTGTGTAGAAAAAGAATTACACGTTTTATGGGCCGTGATATTATCTCCCCAAAGCAGCCCTATAAGGGTATATGTGAAATGATGGAGAGAGAGAGAGAGAGACATCTGCTTTGGGATGCAGCCAAGGACACACTTTCTCTTTCTTTCTGTCTCTCATACAGGGAATGTTCTTATTTTACACTACCACCTGAATTATAGATCCCGTAGCCGAGTATAACAGAGCTGTGTACACGTCTTGCTTAGGTACGGTTGCGCATGTGTACTGGAGGATTTGGCATCACGTCGCACAACACAGAGGCTACACAGACTTTCTAGAAATAACTCGCAGCCCGCGGACACAAACAAGTCCGCACGCACTAAACAGAAAGTGACAAATTCCCCAGCACGCCGTCATCACGCTGGAGGTGTGATAATTGTCAGGATGAATCATGTTTGTTGTGTTGGATCCACCGCAGCCGCTTCCATACTGTCCATACTGCAACTTTACGCCTGCCATCATTTCCCCTTCTTTTAACTGAATGTGCAAGCATGTGTGTGTGTGTGTGTGTGTGTGTGTGTGTGATTTGACGTCATGTGGATGCAGAAGAGGCTTCTGGGATGTGTAAAAAAATAAACTCCGGACTCCTTTGCATCATTACATCCTATAAAAGAGGCCCAGCTGAAGAAACACACCAGAATCAACTCAGACGCAAAATTGACAGCAATCCTCGTCCACCATCTTTGATTATGATTCAGACATGATTTTTGGGATTATTTAATATTTTGAGATAAATCAGTCCAGCATACTGAGGGCAAAACGCCTTTATTATCCCCACACATTGCATTACAGCACTTTTCTTCACATATCCCAGCTGAGGAAGTGGGGGTCAGAGCACAGGGGCAGCTATGATACAGCACCCCTGGAGCAGGGAAGGTTAAGGGCCTTGCTCAATTGCCCAACTTTGTAGTGCTGGGGCTTGAACCCTGATCCTTCGATCAACAACCCAGAGCCTTAATCACTGCCCCTGCCCACTGTCTAGAACAACGATCCTCAAATCTGGCCCACGAGATCCACTTTCCTGCAGAGTTTAGCTCTAACCCTAATCAAACCCACCTGAGCAGGCTAATCAATGTCTTCAGGATCATTAGAAAATCACAGGTAGAGGAGTTTGATCAGGGTTGGAGCTAATCTGCAGTGCATTGGCCTTCCAGGGCAAGATTTGAGGAACCCTTGGTCTAGAAGATCAAAAGCTCTTCACAGGTCCACCATGAAAGCCACACCTAAAGAGTCTCTTACATTCTCTGATCGTTACTCCTAATACTTCAATACACTCTCTCTTTGTTCCTAAACATCCTAAACAACTCCTGTTACTCCAAACTCCTCCCCTCACTCTCACCTTCCCCTTGTTGAAGAAATCAATTTATATATCAAGCTAGACTCTTACTGGTCAGTTTCAACCAGGCTACAGGTCAGCAAACACTGTGCATTATAAGATTTAAGCAGCCATTATTTGTCATATATAGATGGACAGTAAAACTCTTTCTTTCGCATATCCCATCCTTGAATGGTTGGGGGGTCAGAGCACAGGGTCAGCCATGATACAGTGCCCCTTGGAGCAGGGGAGGGGGCTTTGCTCAAGGGCCCAACAGTGGCAGCTTGGCAATGCTGGGGCTTGAACCCTGATCTTCTAATCAGCAACCCAGAGCTTGAACCACTTGAGCTACCACCACCCCCTAAATTGTCTGTGCTTAGAAGCTTGAGGTTTCTGCTCCAGTTCCACTCTAACGATTAATATTTAGCTTTTGAGATTGGATCTACTTCAAGTAACAACACTGTGCTGATGTCCTCAGATGTTTGTTTTATTCCAGATGTTTGTTTTTATTATTGAGTCACTATGGATCTGGAAGCTTTTTCCAGGAATACTAGATGTGAGGATGAAGTATGGACTGGATGGGACACCAGTCTATCACAGGGCACCACACACACACACACACACACAAACACATACACATTTACACTTAAGGGCATGTTTAGGGGAAATGGAAGGAAACTGGATATCCTGGAGGAGAACCCAGTCATGTATCTGATTATAAGGACGTAATCCACTGTGTGTGTGTGTGTGTGTTTGGAAATGAGCCTAATTAGAACTGTTTGCTGTAAATTTTATCTCTCGTGTTGGTATTAATGTTCTGAGAAGCGTATATAAGAGGAATCTGAGCAGAGAGCCAGAACGTCCTATTTGTCTCGTCTAACAGGGGAAACACATTAGAAGCGTACACACTGCTCTGTGATAACATCGCTCATCACTGGAAAACTAAGCTTTTTGGTTTCGCAGCTCGTCCCCTCCAGCTCTAGAGTTTCACCAGGGATTCAGGCTTAGTGCAGAAACGAATGCTAATGCCTGACTCTCACATGGACTTCAAACAAGTCGGCACCGCTTTAGCATCACGGCGCGCCTCAAGGTGCGGATGCTCCTCGGGGGCCGACGCCGCAGGTCGCCGCCTCTAATTACATCCCGTGTCGTATCGAGTCCCGGCTGTAATCAAGCGTCTATTGTCAGTCGGAGCAGCAGGGCGTTCATCCCTGGCGTCCTCTCGCTCACGCTTTCGGGTTCTTTAGATGTAAAAACAAGCTCCAGATTACATTCAGCACAGAAACAGCGAGGGGTAATCGGCTTGTTCCGAGATTAGGTCTCCGTAGGCTCGATTTATTTTCTTGGGTGTTCAAAAGCATAATAGATTAGATAGCAGAAAGACCCGTGTGCCAGCGTTGCAGATGTTATCAGGATGACTTGTGAAGCATCACATGCCTGACTGATTTACTACTGGTAGGCCAAAAAAAAAGAAGAAAAAACCACAACCCTCTTTATTTAGCAAGTAAAACAGTCGATATTTTCCCTCCCAAAATGTGACTAATGAACCGAGCAGTCAGTGTATTACATCAAAGCGTCTTTATAAAAGGTTCCCGTTCGGCTGGCTTCCCTCCAGAACAACATTCGAGCGAGCCAAACTCAGAAGTGCAGGAAAGGGAAATTAATTGTACGACTCGACATCGCTCGCTGCTATTATGTGGCTCGTTGAAGCCCGAGCTCATAGGATACGTCGTTTCGTGTGTGTCTGTGTGTGTTTTGGCTCAGAGGAGCGCTCGTATCGCCTCAACGTCGATAAGGACAATTAGGCCATATCAGAGGAAAAGGAGCGATAGCACATGTAATCTGTAGCTTATCGCAACTCGTTGTCAGCCAACTGCATCTCCTTCATCGCCGCTTTCTTCTGTTTCCTCTCAGTAAACAAAATGGTTCTGTAGCCCAATAAACAGCAAGCAACTAGCAAACCAATGCCCTGCCATTCACCACCTACGTCGAATGTCTTGGGTGGCCAGTTCCTGGTGTTTTATCCCCCAAAACACTTATCCCTCATTAAACTTTTTTTTCCCCTCTTGTTGTGGCTGGAGGCTCGATAGCTCTCTCACAGCAGACTCACTCAGAGATTTGGGCTCACGTTGCATTTGCGGTTCCGCTGTCAGCTCGTATCACGTCTCGCCCCGCCTGCTGACGAACTCCTCTATTATTCCCTAAATCTGGCCTCCCAAACCTTGATCAAGTCATTCCATACTGCGCTATTCAGGTTGTTTTTTTCTTCACAGATTTTCTTCTTTTCTTCTTCATCTCTTAATTATCCAAATACCTTCAGAGAATTTTTTCCTATACGGAAGGCTGAAATTCCAAGCATCCATCGGGTTCCTGAGAAGGTTCTTGAGCTCTACATTTACATTCACATTACACAGGAGGGGTTCTAATCTCAAGTTTATTCTTTTTCGGTTTCCTCATCATGCGTCTCCAGCGCAATCGCTTCCCCCGGGTTCGAGTAAACACATCAGCCGGAACTGTTTACTCTCCGTGCCTTAACAGTGTGCGCTGGATTAGTGTGTTTATACAAACACACACAGCAAAGTGGTGATTAATACCAAAGATCCTGTCTCATCTACATGATGTTCTCCTACCTCACACACATCTCCAGTTCCATACTCACACATTTTCGCTAATAGTTCAAATTTGCCGAACGATAATAAACACCATGGGCTGTTTTTAATGACGGTTGCTATCACTGGCCATGTGGTAAATGTCAAATGAATATCTGCATGTGTGTGTCCCTTGTTTTTGGACAAAGAGGTCTGTCCCTTAACCCAGAATGAGGTTTGCGCAGGATGTTTGTTTCACTCCCTAGTCGCTCTTCATCACATTTAAGCTGTGTAGAAAAACACACAACATCGCTCCCTTTACCGCTTTTAGGCTCAGAATTAACTCGCCCACTTGGAAGGGCTTCAGGAAGCCGCGCTGTTATTTCCCCCTCTTCTGTACCTATGAATAAACCCGAGCGTTTCACAGAAATGCAAATGATTTCTGTTACATTCCCGCCTCGCCTCGTCTTGCAGTGCCGTACGTGGGACTCGGGAACAGCAGCCGAAACTCCGAAGAGCTCTTTTGAATAACACATTGTGTATGACTTGCGCAACAAACATCAGGGTGTTTTTCACAGTGCCTCAGAATGAACATGGCTCCGTGTGTTAGCGAGAGTCTGGCTTTGGAAAAATGTAGTCCTGTTCTTAATGCTGTCAGCAGAGACATACTTTAGAATGACCAGCTTTTTCCTGGACTGGCTGTAATATCATTTCTTTGGGAGAAAAAAAACAGATGTAGATGATGGAATGTTTATAGCCGTTATGAAATATTCGCAGACGTTCCATAACATATAATGAATGAAAAACTATAAAAAGAATAAAAAGTATGCCATTTCTTAAAGTTGTATACGATAAATAAAGTATTTTGGGACAAAGACCTAACAACTTCACAGCATCCTGTCCCTGATTATTTATTTATCTGTCACGTTTTAGTAAACATCAACAACTAAACCACAAACGTAGCTTAGCTAAGTTGTTTTTGCGTAGAAACCTAACCAAGCTAATGGCAGTCAACTTTTACAGCAATTAAATAAGTTTTTATTTATTTATTTTTCATTGTAAATTAGGACAAGCGGAGTCCTTGCTTCACATATCTTTCTTTAATTTTTGTCTCAGGAATATGTTTATAGGAAAGACTTAAATTTCTCCATATTTTCTATTATTATAACCAGGACGTAAAATCAATTTACCAAAATGTGGAAAAGTTTGAGGGGACGAGCGTTCGTGCTCTTGGCTCGTATAAAACATTTTTTTGCATCTGTCAATCACAAGCTAAGCACAAGGACAGCGACTTTATAAACCTCAAGCCAATTTATCCGTACTTCTCCTTCTTCTTCTTCTTCTTCTGGCCCAGACAGACCGTCGTTATGGAAGCGTTTTAATGAGGACACATTGGTCTCGGTGTTCCTCGCTGCTTCTTTATAGAGACTGGAGGAGGTGTGAAAGCGAGCAGGTGGTAATGGACGCTCAGCTGGAGACAGTTCTGACCCTGGTTGCCTGTAACATTTATAATGCACGAGCCCCAGATCCTGAGTCACGTCTCCGGTGGTGGAGCATGGGGATAGAGTGAGGCGGAGGACACACACAAACACACACATATTAGTGATTTCACATTTCTGTAAAAAATAATAAAAAATCCACCACATTTTATTGAATTGACATTTAATTTAAATTTCTTTTTATTTTTATAAGGGTGACGTGATGGCTTCAGTGTTTTCGATTCGATCCTGAGCTCGGGTTACTGTCCGTATGCAGGTTCTCACTCTCAGGGTAGCAGAGTCACGGTGTGTGCTTTTATTCATAGTACAGACTGACAAACTGGTAGTCAAGTCAAGACAAGACAGAAAAACTGTGCAGCAGACAAAACAAAACAGGACAAGACAAAAAGACAGTGTAAACAGACAAAACAAAACAGGACAAGACAAAAAGACAATAGAAAACAAAAACGTGCAAGACGAAAAGTGTAAACAGACAATACAAAACAAAACAGTACAGGACAGATACGCAAAATACACAAAATAGCGCAGGCCACTATACATGTATGAAATGTTGTACAGTACAATGCGCAAAAAATAAGAGAACTGTAAACAAAGAGGGTTCACGTAAACAGTTATAATATGGATGGTCTATATAATATAGACATGGATGAATGTTCAATTGAACTGAGTGTTTGATGTCCATGATGTCCATGTGGGTTTCCTTCTGGTCCTCCAGTTTCCTCCAACCTCAGATTACATAGTGATTTTCATCACCTGAACATTTCCAGTGCTAGAAAAGTGTGTAGGCGTTAGTGAACAGTGGTGATGTCACACGCCTTATTGGTGTTGTGTAAATATTGCCATAGATAAGATTGTAGATTGCACTCCATTGCATTTAAAATGAGTGGCCTATGGACTTGTGTGTGTGTATATATATATATATATATATACACTATATTTATATATATACACTATATTTATATATATATACACTATATTGCCAAAAGTATTCGCTCACCCATCCGAATAATCAGAATCAGGTGTTCCAATCACTTCCATGGCCACAGGTGTATAAAATCAAGCACCTAGGCATGCAGACTGTTTTTACAAACATTTGTGAAAGAATGGGTCGCTCTCCGGAGCTCAGTGAATTCCAGCGTGGAACTGTGATAGGATGCCACCTGTGCAACAAATCCAGTCGTGAAATTTCCTCGCTCCTAAATATTCCACAGTCAACTGTCAGCTGTATTATAAGAACGTGGAAGTGTTTGGGAACGACAGCAACTCAGCCACGAAGTGGTAGGCCACGTAAACTGACGGAGCGGATGCTGAGGTGCATAGTGCGAAGAGGTCGCCAACTTTCTGCAGAGTCAATCGCTACAGACCTCCAAACTTCATGTGGCCTTCAGATTAGCTCAAGAACAGCGCGCAGAGAGCTTCATGGAATGGGTTTCCATGGCCGAGCAGCTGCATCCAAGCCATACATCACCAAGTGCAATGCAAAGCGTCGGATGCAGTGGTGTAAAGCACGCCGCCACTGGACTCTAGAGCAGTGGAGACACGTTCTCTGGAGTGACGAATCACGCTTCTCCATCTGGCAATCTGATGGACGAGTCTGGGTTTGGCGGTTGCCAGGAGAACGGTACTTGTCTGACTGCATTGTGCCAAGTGTAAAGTTTGGTGGAGGGGGGATTATGGTGTGGGGTTGTTTTTCAGGAGCTGGGCTTGGCCCCTCAGTTCCAGTGAAAGGAACTCTGAATGCTTCAGCATACCAAGACATTTTGGACAATTCCATGCTCCCAACTTTGTGGGAACAGTTTGGAGCTGGCCCCTTCCTCTTCCAACATGACTGTGCACCAGTGCACAAAGCAAGGTCCATAAAGACATGGATGACAGAGTCTGGTGTGGATGAACTTGACTGGCCTGCACAGAGTCCTGACCTCAACCCCATAGAACACCTTTGGGATGAATTAGAGCGGAGACTGAGAGCCAGACCTTCTCGTCCAACATCAGTGTGTGACCTCACAAATGCGCTTCTGGAAGAATGGTCAAAAATTCCCATAAACACACTCCTAAACCTTGTGGACAGCCTTCCCAGAAGAGTTGAAGCTGTTATAGCTGCAAAGGGTGGACCGACGTCATATTGAACCCTATGGATTAGGAATGGGATGTCACTTAAGTTCATATGCGAGTCAAGGCAGGTGAGCGAATACTTTTGGCAATATAGTGTATATATATATGTATGTCTTGTCACGGGTAACATATGATCGCTCCTGTGTTACTTTTATCTTCCTTTGCTCTTAATGCTGTATTGTTTCTTTTGTTCTGAACCAATATGTTCTCTGTGTTAGAGGCTCCTCCTCCTCCTCCTCACCACCACTAATGACTCGCTGAAAGATGTTATGTTCTGGAAGGTTTTCTGCCTCTACAGATTCCATCTCCCATGACCGAGAGAACATCTCGAGCATGCAGAAAGCTATTACCATCATTTGCAATACGTATTTTACCTTGATGTGTGGTTCGCAGGAATGCGAGACTGCTTTGCGACGTAACCGGGTGAGGGAGATAAAACAAACTTCACTTGTCATCACTAGAACTTTAACCTGTGAGCAGCTCGAGATGAGTCTTTTACCAAGTGCTTAAAGTCTGGTTGTCTGCTAATTGGTTGTGTGTGTGTGTGAGACAAAAAGATGTGAAGGGAGTAACATCGTGCTCAATTTTTCACTCCCTGTTGCATTTTGTTATGTATTATTGTGTGTGTGTGTGGTCTGCGGGTGACAGAAAGATATGCCGAGAGTAACACACACACACATACACACACAGCCCTTCCTCTTTTCACTCCCTGTTGCAAATTTTTTTTGATATATTATTATTGTGTGTGTGTGTATGTGTGTGTGTGGTGTTAGCCGGACACTGTGGTCTATGGAACCTTTCCCATACCCCTACACACCGCTCCCACTCAGAGCCTAGTGTGAAATCTACACATTTCCTCAATGAAGACATTTTTAGAAGAGTTTTTTTTCCCGGGTTGTTTACAGTAGCTTCCTGGCAAACGGCGTAATCCTGCTTCATTTTCCGCATCGCTGTCAGGTGTGTGTTTGTACACCAATGATCAGTGGGATAGAAGATCTGTTTTTATTTCCACTCCCTCTTCCCTCTTTTGAGTCCATCCACTACTCACATCATTGGCAAGGACACAAGCTGGAGGTTTGCCACTCTTCTCTACAGTTTGCCAGGGTTGCGCTTTCATTTTTTTATCGTCTCTTATCTCATCTAGGGAGCACATCCAGGGCAGGTAAAAAAGCTCCTCATGAAGCTTCCAGATCTTTCTTAGACAGCTTGTAAAACAAGTTTCAGTTCCCAGCCAAACAGGTCGTGGGAAAAGCGCCAGTGAGGAAATAGCATTATATTTGGCGAAGTTCTTCACACAAAATATCTGCTCTGAGGAGAATCTCTGATCTCACTGACCTCTTTGTTCAGATTTCACCCAGATGACATGTTTAAAGATAAATCAATGCAAATCCACCTAAAAACACAGATGAAGGTGCAGGTCTGATTGAAGGATATCTGCACTCTTTAAAGGGGCAGTCAGTGATTTGGTGATAACAGAATGATTACACTGATTACAAATGTAACGGATGTAGGTCACTTCTTTAAAGACACTTCTTTGGACCTATTAAAGGTGTAGTCAGTGATTTTGTAGACACCTGAATCGCTATTATTGCCTACTCAGTTAAGGGTGTTAAAATTTCACAGTGAAAGCCAAGTCTTGGATCACTGACTGCATCTTTAAGGGGGTGTGGATCACTGACTGCACCTTTAAGGGGGTGTGGATCACTGACTGCATCTTTAAGGGGGTGTGGATCACTGACTGCATCTTTAAGGGGGTGTGGATCACTGACTGCACCTTTAAGGGGGTGTGGATCACTGACTGCACCTTTAAGGGGGTCCGTATCACTGACTGCAACATTAAGGGGGTCCAGATCACTCACTGCATGTTTAAGGGGGTCCAGATCACTGACTGCACCTTTAAGGGGGTCCGGATCTCTGACTGCACCAATAAGGGAGTCAGGATCACTGACTGCACATTTAAGGGGGTCCAGAACATTGACTGCACCTTTAAGGGGGTCCGGATCTCTGACTGCACCATTAAGGGAGTCAGGATGACTGACTGCACATTTAAGGGTGTCCAGAACATTGACTGCACCTTTAAGGGGGTCCAGATCACTGACCTAACCTGTAAGGGGGTCCAGATCACTGACTGTGCCTTTAAGGGGGTCCAGATCACTGACTGCACCTTTAAGGGGGTCCAGATCACTGACTGAACCTTTAAGGGAGTCTGGTCTCTGCTTGGTGATCTGAAAGACCATGATATACAAATCTATACATATATTAAAAAAGAAAATCTGACTTCTTTAATCCATCTTTAATCTAGGAAAAAAGGATAAAACCAAGCAGCCTTGAAGGCAGAATAAAGGTGGTCCAACAAGACCCCAAGTCCTGGATTGACCTGCCACAAACAATTGCATTTAAAATGCCACAGAATTACACACATCTACACACAACTGCATGCCCTAATTATTCCTTATTAGAGCTGGTAATTATTCCCAATGCACAAGCTTGTGTTTTTGCCAAGCATGACACAGCAGGCTGGAGAGAATTCTGAGCCAGACAAGTCCCTGAACAACAGAATGTTTCCCTGTTGGCAAGGAGAAGACCATCTACTGCGTCCCCTCCAGAGCCACACATTGTGCACTGCTCACTCATTCATTCATCAGTCACATTACATTAGACATCAGACGACTTATTTATGCTGATGCAGACCGGCTTATCTTGGTTGTAGGGTGGAATGTCTTCTGAGAAAAGCCCTAGATGACCTCCTGACATAAAGGAAAGAATAGGAAAATAGAGTATTGTCTATTAAAAATGTTAAAGGTGCAATAAGTCTTTTTGTTAGCTGAAGTAAGCCGTTTTGAAAATCCCAACTAAAATACATGATCGACATGCTAGACTAGACCTTGACATTTCCATGATTAGTTAGGTGTTGTAATTCTGGTGATGTTGGTCTGTGATTGGTTAGACAATGATGTAGGACTGATGTCGGTATGTGATTGGTTAGACAATGATGTAGGACTGATGTCGATACGTCATTGGTAAGACAGTGACGCAGGACTGATGTCAGTACGTGATTGGTTAGACAATGACGTAGGACTGATGTTGGTATGTGATTGGTTAGGCATTGACATAGGTCTTGTGATGTCAGTACTTGATTGGTTAGATGTTGATGTTGGTCTGATGATGTCAGCCCGTGATTGGTTAGACAATCATGTAGGTCTGTCGATGTAGGTCTGGTGATGTCGGTACGTGATTGGCTAGTTGTTGATGTAGGTATGGTGATGTCATCTTGTGATTGATTAGACAATGACATAGGTCTGGTGATGTTGGTCCGTGATTGGTTAATCATTGATGTAGGTCTGATGATGTCATTACGTGATTGGTTAGATGTTGATGTAGGTCTGCTGGTGTCGGCCCGTGATTCGTTAAACAATGACGTAGGTCTGGTGATGTTGGTCCGTGATTGGTTAATCATTGATGTAGGTCTGATGATGTCATTATGTGATTGGTTAGATGTTGATGTAGGTCTGGTGGGGTTGGTCCGTGATTGGTTAAACAATGACGTAGGTCTGGTGCTGTCTGTACGTGATTGGTTAAATGTTTACGTACGCCTGGTGATGTTGGTCCATGATTGTTTATTCACTGATGTATGTCTGGTGATGTCGATACATGATTGGTTAGATGTTGATGTAGATCTGGTGGTGATGGTATATGATTGGTTAGATATTAACGTAGGTCTGGTGATGTTGGTATGTGATTGGTAAGACAATGGCATAGGTCTGTGGATGTTGGTCTATGACTGATTTGATGTTCATTTTCTTCACTTTGGTCTGATGTCGGTCTGTGATTGTTCAGACAGTGATATAGGTCTGGTGATGTCAGTAGAAAAGGCTTTGAAGATATTCTGATTTTGTTCCCATATTGTGGTCATCTTAGAAGATGTTTAGCTCCAGTGTCTCTCAAACGCTATTGGCTGTCGCACTGTCACACATTACGTCAACATACGGAATCAGATCAGTGCTTTGCTGAAAAGCCTTTTCATGAAGAAAAATCACATTTAACAGTAGCACCTTTCTGGCTGCATTCTCCTTTTCTCACACTTTCCTTTTCACCCACTGGTACTTTCCTCTTGCCTGTAAATCACGTTACTCATAGACGCTAGTTTGTTATGTCTTAGGGGCATGTCAGGAAAGCTGAAGGGACAGGGTGTTTTTTGTTTCAAGTTTTGGATTTCAGTTTAGTCATCTCTGCCAAGTACCTTTAACTTGTTGATTTCAGCTTTAATTGATCAGGACACTTTGGAGCGTGGTTTGGGTGTGGCGTTTAGCGATCGTCTTCTAATCATGATGAGTTTAGAGAAAGTGAAGTAGTGAAAGTGTTGGGATGTATAGCACTGCATCTTTTCTCCTCTTTCCATTTCTTAACTCATGCTTTTGGCCTGGAATCGATCAGCAGCACTGGGAGATGATGTCAGTCGTTGTGGGACTGCATGCTTCTGGACAACACTGCTGAATGAACACTCCGTTATTCTCAGCTGTCAACTGGTCCAGCAGTACATGCTCTTGGTTCATGTTCAGCTGCTTATAAAATGGTCCTGTGAGGAGGCCTGTCTTCTGTTGCATAACAGCATTAGGTCAACATGCTTATTTGTCTACTGTATTACTGGTAGACAAATTAATTTGGGGTGGATTACAGCCAGGCTGAGGCGTGTGTCCTCCAGGTGGCTGTTGTTCAGATTTGTGTAGGTATTGAATTCCCCTAAAGATGTGTCTTTGTCAAGCATGAATGAAGGCACAGTGGAATGCGAGAGAGCCTTGGGTTTTCACTGGAGAAACAAATATGTGGCCTTGCTCTCAGCTCTCAGGTCCAAGGCAAACGAGACGAGAGAGACGCAAGATGGTGATGAAAACAAGTGGGCTGAAGAGAGAGAGTTTGTGAGGCTGAACATCAGGGATAATGACGTTGTACTCCTTATACTTCAGATTGTTCTGAACCCTTATGTGTCTTCCTGTCTGATCGTGAAGTTCACTCGCTAGGTAAAAAGGTCAGGCGAAGGTTTTACGTTACAGGGACACTGTGCTTCTGTTCGTAATGAGAGTCTGGGGACAGGCGAGCATGCTGGGAGGATGAACGTAGCTGATGGTTTGACTGTATATCATGCCATGGAAGGGATGGACAGAATTTATCTCTTCTGTGTCATTGCTTCCAGTGACTCAAGTGTCAGTCCTGTGAGTTTCCTAATCAGCTTGTTGAGAAGTCTGGTGTCCTCTTGTGCTATAATAGACTGAGGGAATAATCAGTAGACTGAGCTACTGTGGACAGAAAAACCTGACCTGGCCTTTCCTCTAGAACACAACAAGCAGTGTTAGACGGCCACTGCACTTTCTAGCCTTTCATAAAAAATAATGACCACTAAAATAAGGCTGCAAGTCGAATTAGTATATACATGTGGCTCAAGAATACAAATCTTTACTGCACCACTGCATATTTTCCAAACATTTTAATTGTCCTCATGTTGCCTGTCATGTTTCCAAGAAACCACAATCTTAAATATACAGATAAAACATAGAAAAATCACAGGAATGTCTTGTAGCCAGAACAGCTGTCTGAACACCTTCTGACCAATAGAATTTGTCAGCAGTGTGGTACAAACACAAATTAGCCACAGCTTGTAGTTTAGAACCAGCAATTTTGGTGTATGCCAAGAGAAACAGCAATCCTTATAGCAGATGTGAGGAGTCGTTTATTTATAATAGCTCATTTTCTCATATTGAAATCACATTTTGGTGAGGAATGAAAACATCACTCCCTTCATCCTCTCCAGTTACTTAAAAATGTGTGGACGTCTCAGTCAGGAATGTAACAGTTGCTTATATGTCTCTCTTTTATGTTATTGGTTTGTAAGTGCCCTAAAGCCAGACTAATAATTTTATTCTTCCTCAATCTTCTTCTCTTTGTCTCTCACAGACTCGGGTCAGGTGACCTCATCTCCTCTGAGCTCTCCCACGTCCCACCGGCCCATGCACCCTCCCCTGCTGAGCCCGACCTCCATCGGAGCCTCGGGATCCCTGCACTCACCCATCAGCACACTCAGCTCTCCAATGAACGGCCTCGGCTCTCCCTTCTCCGTCATCAGCTCTCCCATGGGTCCTCACTCCATGGCATCTCCCGGCATGGCTTACGGCCCCAGTGTGAGCCCACAGGTAGGCCCAGGGTTCTCTCTTTCAATCCCTTCTATCTGTCTCATGAATAAGCAAAGCATTACTTCGCCATGTTAGAAATGAAACGCTGCCAGTTTCCTTTTTCTGAGCCAATTCTGCAGAGAATAATGTGCATAAACCTCAAGAACATTAGGAATCAGGAAAGAAAATTCTAACAAATGCAGAAATCTCATTTTTAACCACTCTGTGTACTGCATCATAGCTGTGTGATGGCTTTGTTTCCTTTTCACGTCATTTTCTTGAAGTAGCACAGTGGATTAAGGACACTGCATTCGCATAAATACTCGTATATTGTAGAAATGGCAACATACCATAAAATGTTCTCTGCATTATAATGTTAATGGAACATTTGTTTCCCTATGAGAGAATCCGATTCAAAACGTGCTGTACAGTGAATGGATTTGATTGAAATACTGCTGTCAGAAAGATGTCAGACATTAATGATACAAGTTATTACACTGAAAAATTTCACATTAATGAACCATAATATTCACATTATATGATAGTGTACACCGATCAGGAATAACATTATGAGCAGTGACAGGTGAAGTGAATAAGACTGATGATCTCCTCATCATGGCACCTGTTAGTGGGTGGGATATATTAGGCAGCAAGTGAACATTTTGTCCTCAAAGATGATGTGTTAGAAGCAGGAAAAATGGGCAAGCATAAGGATTTGAGCGATTTTGACATGGACCAAATTGTGATGGCTAGACCACTGGATCAGAGCATCTCCAAAACTGCAGCTCTTGTGGGGTGTTCCCGGTCTGCAGTGGTCAGTATCTATCAAAAGTGGTCCAAGAAAGTAACAGTGGTGACCTGGTGACAGGGTCATGGACGGCCAAGAGCTACTGTTGCTCAAATTGCTGAAGAAGTTAATGCTGGTTCTGATATAAAGGTGTCAGAATACACAGTGCATGACGGGTCAGGGCTGTTTTGGGGGGACCGGCACAATATTAGGCCGGTGGTCATAATGTTATGCCTGATTGGTGTATATAAATAGAGTAGTGTAATGTGTGCAGTAGATGATTAATATTCGTCCTCAGTAAACATACACACATTTCCCGCCTGTGATTCTCTCTCCCTCTCTCTCTCTCTCTCTCTTAAATTATGGAAATTATTAATACTACATCGAGCTCTGTTGATAAAACCTTAACTAGTACATTAAGCTCATTTGTACAAATCCATTAGCTAACCCACAGAACAATGTGAATAAATGGACTCAATGAGAACCTCTTAGCATTTTTAGTCCCTAATTCGTGATGGCGTTAGTTGTACTTTACAATAGGAAACCAACTTATTAGCTCTTAAAATCATAAATTGCAGTCCTTTAATGCCACAGAGGGTCTAAGGATCTAAAATGGACTCTTAATAAGATGTGAGTTTAGGTTATTGTTTCATGCTCAGTAGTCTGTAAAAGTTTTTTTTTATTATTATTCATCTCCACTTATGTCGCAACACAGGTATTTGTGAGTAAATACATACTAATACATAGTGAATAAATCTATTATAGTCTATTTCGAGCAATAACAAGACCTAACCCAAGACTTAACCCCTTTGTATGTGTTCCTTAAAGTAAAGTGTTCCCAAATGTTCTCATGTTTAGTTTCATTTCATTTAATCACTACACTGGATCCATTTTATTGTAAACAAGCGTGGTTTTGTTTAAATCAACAAACATGTTCCAACCAAAAGCCAGTGTTTCCTCAGGGCCTTACCGTCCCCTTCAATGCGTGTTTTATCTCCTAAATGGCTCACTATTTGGCAGTGCAGTTCGTTGCGCATTGCTTTCGCCTTCGTTTAACTTCCTCCACCGACGAAGACGAGATAGCTGGGCAACATGAATAGTGCCATTTAGAATAAAACTTTAATAAATGTCAGGCACTACTAATCAATTCAACGTCTAATTCACTGCACAATCGAGGTGTATTTGTAACTCCTTCAGTATATCATAGCTAATCCCAAGTGAGTCAGGGTTTGTTTTCATCTGTTTGATGGACAGCTGAAAAAAAACGTCGCTGATGAGTCATTTGTCCACTAACCAACGAGGCCTGAAAAACTCCTTCTCCCATCATTGCAATGTCCCAGTGATCTGTCCACCCCTGTTGCTCTTAGACTCATGAGCTAAAACCGTAAATACACGTCATTATGTAAATACACGTAATGTTGTGAAATTGGTTCCTATTATATTTTATGTCCTAAAGACTGTCTTTTCCTCATGGTTACAAAGCGACGACACTGGACACTCCTTCCTTAAATGTTAAATAAACATACGGGATCTCCTCATGGAATAGTTACCATGGCAACAATTACGTTGAATTTTCGTCGGTTTATTATTAGGATTAAATGATATTGAAGAGTTTTTGTGTTTAGCGAGTATTAGAACAAGTGAGTTTCATACCCCCATCAAATAAACAACTGCCCCAGTTAGCTGGTCATGTGACTGCTCTGTACAAGTCCCTCTTTAGTTCATTCAAAACCGCCACCTTCGTTTTTTTTTGTGGAATCTATTTGCTAGTAATGGAGTGTGTAAAGAGCTGAGGGTTTTTTGTCAGCTTTGTCAATGGACATTACACAGTTCCAGCCTTATCTTCATCCATTACACCTGAGAATCACTTTTTGTCTTTCTTTGTCAATGCGGGCACTTTGTAGCCATGTTTTCATTGACTGAGCAGTGAAGCGCTGGTCCACAGGTGGACTGCCACCTGTAGCGCTCTGAACAACGGGCCTTTTGTTAGCCTCAGTGTTTTTTCACTGCTATTAGTTCACCGTATATATAATTTTACATTACAAGAGCACTCGATTCATCAAGAGGCCACACAGAGATGTGGTTAACGTCGTCTTCCTTAAAAGACAGCTTCTTAGTTTTTATAGCCGGTCCTCGGAATGTGGTCATATTGATCTTGAAGGTTCGGTGTGGTTTTCTTTGCGTTTCGGTTGGTTGGATAGATTTAGATTATATTGCAATGAATACAGCAGCAGCTGTAATGACGCCAACATCAAGTCATAGCGTGTAGTTTTTACAAAAGTCTTTCCCTCCATCTAAATGCCACAGTCATAAAAAAAGATCACAACATATGGGACATGTTACATATATATATTTAACCTCAAGGGTAATAAATGGGGTCACTGTGGTCTAATTAGGGCAAAAAATATGAATTTTATATTTTATATTACTTTTATTATAACTATGTAATTATACATTACACAACCCAGATGCAAGATATATGCTATATATTAAAGGTCCAAGGATGCACCCTTGAGGGACACCACAGCTACCTTGGCCTCACAACTCCGGGGTCTGTGGTTTGTGGAGCTTTTCATGTCTGTATGGATTTATTCTGGGTTCTCTGGTTTCTTCCCACCTCAGAAAAAGATGTCACAGATTTTCTGTCTCTGCTTCCTTATTGATGTATCTTTCACTTCCTGTGATGTGGTTTTGTTTAATTTGACATGTGCTTTTGTTTCTTTTCTATTCCTGTTTCCACCCCCGGTCCAGTCATTGGTGTGTTACCCTACTGTGTGCGTCTGTTACGTGTTAAATGTTTGATTACTTACATTACCAAAGCTTGCTTGTGTTCTAGTTCATGCTTCTTGTTGATAGGGCCCATTTGGATATTCCTGTCTGTTTGTGCCTAGAGCCTACGTTTCATGGTTCCAGGAGATGCTGTACAATAAAGAGCATATTGATTTTATGGACTTCCTTTAAACTTGTAGGCGGATCAGCTATGCTAATTTATTCCTAGGTATGAATGAGTGTGTATGCTGCCCTGTGATGAACCATCTAGAGTATATTCCTGTCTCGTTCCCAGAATAGGTTCGGATCTACGGTCAGCCTGATCAGGATAAACAAGCTACTGAAGCTGAAGAGAATGAAGAATGTCTCAACGGTGAAATTGGAGGAAGCTGAAGTCAGAGCACAAAGTCAGCTGTAATACAGGGCAGAGAGCAGTATTAAAGGTCTTTCTCAAGTGCCTATCAGTGGCAGTTTGGCATTTCTAGGGCTTGAATCACCAACCGGCTGAGCTTATATTATTTGTGAAGGAAGCTTGTTTTTCTGGAGCTACCTCAAACTTTCTTGGGCGTCTTCTCTGCTTGACACTCGAGGGGCCAGTGGTAGCTCCAGTGGTTAAGACACTGCGTTGTTCATCTGAAGATCAGGGTTCAAGACCCAGCACTGCCAAGCTGGCACCTTTGGGCCCTTGAGCAAGAGCTCCCAACACCCCTTGCTCTAGGGGCGTTGCATCATGGCCCTGACCCAAACTGCCAAGGATAGGATATGCAAAGGAAGAATTTCACTGTCTGATTATGTATATGTGACGAATAAAGGCTGCTTAACAATTAATAATAATAAGCAGTACTGCATCATCCCTCTTTTAAAAAAAAACCTACGTGAACGGTGTACGGTGGTGCCGCTAACACGGAAAAGGTGTAAATGTTTTACAGGAGGTGGAGCCCAACACTATTAGTGTGTTAATGTGTCATGGTGATGTCATCGCCGGGCGGTTTGTGCGTTATATTGGAAATGTCAATCTACAGTGCTTTTCCTGTGAGGCACTCATAAAACCTCTGATCTTCACACTCGCTGGATAGCAGCATTGTGACTTGGCCTAAATGGGCACACAATAAGAGCTGTGTGTAGAAAAGGCCTGAGAAACACTGCTACAGCTTCGGTAGGATCAGGCTGTGCATACAGCCAGAAGGGATTTTTTCCCCTCCCTCCTCTCTCTCTCGCTCTCTCTCTCTCTCTCTCTCTCCCTCTCTCATGGTCTTTTATACACCATGTACTCATAAGCGAATAAAAATGAACAGCCTTTTCCTCATGTTTTCATGTGCAGGAATGAGGTAACGGCGCAAATTTTAATCTCTGCACCGAGACACAAAAAGACGATTTTCCACTCATTCTGTCTCGAACCTAACACTGGGCCCCTTAGTACAGCTGATGGATGCCGTTGACTTTTAAAGCTGATGGAGGAGTCGAGCTTTGCGCTCGACACCAGGGTCTAATCATTCCCACACACACACACACACTCGCAAACACACACTGTGGTCACAGTAGAGCCTTTCATTGTCAACAGCCATGCAGGAAACTTGGCGACTGTTACAAATCTGTATGTAATTAATGCAGTGTTTGCGGTTCGTTTCTGTCGGACGGTGACGTTAAAGAAAGAAACGGACCTGGAAGAAAGAACAGGAAACGAAAGGATGAGCAGTAGGGTTGGTGGAGAAAGGTGTCATGGCTGTAGCCTAAGACAATTCTCTTATAGAGAGAGGGTTCTTTAAATTATTAAAGTTTTGAAAAGAATTTTTTCCATAAAAAACAGGCTCCTCCACAGCAATGAACCAAAGAACCCTTGAGGGTGCTGAATGGCACATCGTAAAAATCCGTTCCTTGCCAGATACGTTTCATCTAATAAAATCTGACAAGGGCAATTTTCAGCTTTGTCGCATTACAGGTTTTAAACTGTAACTGAATCCGGCAGAGGTTGCGAAAAGCCACTAGAACGAAAAGCACAACCTTACAGTCGTTACAGTCGTATTTTGTTTGAATCTGTTGGGGATTGATTACCATCTGTAACTCCCTCTTTATTCTTTATTCAGACTCCTCATGATCCATTAGCCAGGCCTTAAAATCTGACCGCACAGTTCAGGTGCTGGGCCATAACCCCACATGGGGCGCTCATTTACAAAAACTCAATAGAACGGAACCGAACGGCGTCGGCTGTAATTCTCGACTTAGCCGTGTCAGTCAAAAAAATAATAATAATAATAGAATAACAAGCTAGTAATATGCTGGAGCTCCTGCTGGGCTGGTGTGGCTTAATGACTCAGAATTATTTTCCCACATGGAAAGCTCAAACGGGTCAGAAATCCATTCTAGTAGATGGGCTGTGCCGATATAAGAAAATAATCAGTGCTCTGATGCGAACCTGGAAGTGATTCTTTTCCTGTAACTGCTGTTAAAAACAATTAATCAGAACCTTCTGACCAATCAGATTGGAGAACACACTTCGAGTTCTTGCTGTAGCAAGTACTCCATCCAAAGAGACTGGAAGTACTTTGACACATGGAGCAGACTTTAGCCTTGGCTGAGATGTGGTTGTAATGAAGAAAAGATGTCTGTTATTTCACATTCAGAAGTGATCCTGGGGTTTAAAGGAACAGGGGGGAAAGAGAGAGAGAGAACTCGTCTCAAGTGTTTTTGCTTTAGGATTTTGGCCGTATACCATTTCTTTGTCGGATGAAACAGTTCCACGCGGCCTGCTGCGCAGGTCCGGAGCCGAAAGCAATCCGTCTTGGCGGTCCTGGGAGTGCTTTCCCGAGAGCGAATCCCATTCTCAGTGTGCAGTTGCAAAAACAATAACTTACCTTCTATAAAATACAGATTTTCCTCAAGGGGAGAGAAAACAGCGCTTCAAATTATAGGTCTCTTTACGAAACACAAACACTGCATGGGGGACAGAGGAGCTTTTCTGTCTAATGTACACTACAAAATATGCGCACCGTCTGCCAAGAGGGACGGCTCTTAAAGCGGCCCGGCTCTCAGATCTTGGGAAATGCACAGCAGGACAGAGTGAGGAGTTGTATGTGCTGTTTATCTCTAGATCGGTCCAGCCGCTTGGCATCCATGTCTGTTAGCACTACAGCGACTGGTCTTGCTCTTTTTTTTCCGTTTCCTCTTCTCCGGTGGGATCCACAGACCGGGTCAGGCTTCAGTGTTGTCCTCGGGTATTCCTCGGGCAAAGCGTCTGATTGGATAATCAGCTTTTTTTTTTTTTTGTAGTGTAGGTTATTTGTAAGGGTTATAATTAGGAGCGGTGCTGGCCTGGGACTTTTGGAAGGGACTGATAGAGGGCTGCTTGGCTATAACTCTAGAAAGGAACGCCTAGAATGTTAAGTGGGGCTTTAACAATGAGCGCCCTCTTTTGTTTGTAATTACTGGATACTAATGTGATTTGAAGTTCAGCTTGTGTGTCTAATTGCCTTCGTATAGCTGTCAGAACTCGCCCAACATCTCTCCTACTCTGTTTTGAAGCATAACCTTGAAGCGAGCAGGGTTTATTTCCTCGTCTTGTTTCGCTTTCTTCCAATAGCGTGGTCGGTTCAATGTCAGTTTCTTGTCCGCCACTAAAGAAATACGTCTGTCGGATGATATGTTTTCTCAATGCATGAAGGTTTATATGTATTACGTGTAAAGAATGACATGCTGTAACTTCGCCAGTTGCTATGATACTCGGGCTTGATTTAATTCTCTTATTTCTAGGCTCAAAGCAATGTTTAGAGCTCATACCGAAGCTTGTACAGCAGTGATTACACTGTGGAGAAAAAATTCCGCCTATTATAGATACAGGAAAATAATCTTGGTGTGATGCGACGTTACTGTTTTCTGTAACTTTTTCTATTTTGCTAAAACATCACGTCTTGAAGCGCTTTACTCCTCGTTTATCTCAAGCTGATAAGTGTATTGCAATCTTGTTCTCCAGTAAAGAACACAGTTGTTGCCTCTTTTTTTTCTCTTTCTTGACGTTAATAACACAACAAAAAGCAGCTTGTCACAAGGCTGAGAAACCTCAAATCCCTCTTTCCCTGCGGCGAAGCCAAGACTCCTTCCTTAAATAAATATTCCATGCGTTTCTTCTGTTTATGGTTAGGCTTCAATTACGCACAAGTGCTTTGAGTTATTACGGCTGTTACTATAGAAACAATAATGAATCAGAACCAATCTTTAAAATAACCTGTGGCTTCTTTATCAGAGTTTCTGACCAATCAGATTTGAGAATGAGTTCTGTTCAGCAGATATGAGAGGTGTATAAGTGTAAAAGCAGAGATATTCCGACTGTTTCGTTTGCCTTAATTGGAGTGAAGCTCACTTTTCTTTCTTTCTTTCTTTCTTTCTTTCTTTCTTTCTTTCTTTCTTTTGTCTTTTCTATCTTTCTTTTCCTTTCTTTTGTTTTTCCTCACCACCATCACCTCAGGCTTCCTTCCTTCCTTCCTTCCTTCCTTTCTTTCTTCCTTCCGTCCTTTCTTTTTCTTCCTTCCTTCCTTCCTTCCTTCCTTCCATCTTTTCTTTCCTTCCCTCCTTCCTTTCTTCCTTCTTCCCTTCCTTCTTTCTGTTCTGTTTTTGGGATGGTGACGGTAGCATCAGCTTGACTTCACATCATATCACACCATACAGCTGTTATTATATCTTACACAGAGAATATTTGTTTGTGCATTATGGGTATCGGAGGAATCCAGTAGGAATCAGAGGAGTCTAGCTGTCAGAATTCCCGAAACATCTTGTGTGCATCAGAATAATTGAGACTGAAGCGTCATGCTGAGCTCCAGCACCACCATCTCTGTGGTTCCCAGAATCCCCTTCTCTCCCCCATCCACGGGGTCACCCTCAGGTTGAGTTATGCGTGTGAACAGTCAAAGGTCAGAGCTCAAGTGGGTTTATCAGACCGGGGGGGTTACATGCTGCCCTCCGAGGTGTGACTTTCCACGTGGTGGTCTTTACTCTCCAAACACAGCGTTGTCATGTGATGTGTGATGATATCACGGCCTTAATATTAATCCTGGTTTGCTAATTCATTTCATTAAGACTCAGCATCACCTGATTAGTCCTCAGAGACTCCTCGTTATTGATCAGAGCGTGTGACAGGATTCCGGTGTATCATCGGGAAGAGGCGCTTTTGGCTGCAGGATATAATGCAGCCTTTGAAGTGTCCTTTTGAGAGAAGTCTGTTCTCCGGATCAGTAAGACGGGATAAGCTGCGTTAAAACCACCAGCTCTGTCTCTCTCTCTCTCTCTCTCTCTCTTGTTGCCTGGACACAGCATCCAGACTTTCCCTCCGTGTGTCCTGGTGCACATGGAAGGCATGGTGTTGTGTCTGTGCTCTCGACAGTTAAAATGCCAGGTGAGAAACAGAGTGAACTCGCTCCCAGGTCCTGCAGGGACACTGCACTGAGTCAGCTCTTTAATAGAGATCAGGAGATTTAGCGCCTCAAGCGAACTCACAGACTGAACTAACGAACGTGCTGTGAACTGGTAAGGGGGGTGGGGGGGGGTGGAGAGAAACAGAGAGAGAGAGAGAGAGAGAGAGAGAGAGATGTAGCTCTTTGAATATCAATGGCTAGATCACAGACTACTTCAACTTTACTTCTATAACTGACTCTATAGACTGCAGCACTGCATCATATTTAATGTCTTTCTTTCCTTTTTCTTTCTCTTTCCTTTTTTTTCTTCATTTTATTTCCCTTTTTCACTTCCTATCTTTTTTTTCTTTCCTATGGTACATTTTTTCTTTTCTTTGACATCATGCTTGCTATTTTTCTGCCTTCTACTTTCTTTCTTTTTCTTTTTCTTTTTCTTTTTCTTTTTCTTTTTCTTTTTCTTTCTTTCTTTCTTTCTTTCTTTCTTTCTTTCTTTCTTTCTTTCTTTCTTTCTTTCTTTCTTTCTTTCTGTCCTTCCTTCCTTGCTTCCTTCCTTTTTTTCTTCCTTCCATCCACCTTTCTTTCTTTCTTTCTTTCTTTCTTTCTTTCTGTCCTTCCTTCCTTGCTTCCTTCCTTTTTTTCTTCCTTCCATCCACCTTTCTTTCTTTCTTTCTTTCTTTCTTTCTTTCTTTCTTTCTTTCTTTCTTTCTTTCTTTCTTTCTTTCTTTCTTTCTTTCCTTGCTTGCTTCCTTCCTTCCTTTTCTTCCTTCCTTTTCTTCCTTCCTTCCATCCGCCTTTCTTTCTTTCTTTCTTTCTTTCTTTCTTTCTTTCTTTCGTTCTGTCCTTCCTTCCTTGCTTCCTTCCTTTTTTTCTTCCTTTCATCCACCTTTCTTTCTTTCTTTCTTTCTTTCTTTCTTTCTTTCTTTCTTTCTTTCTTTCTTTTTGTCCTTCCTTCCTTTCTTTCCTTCCTTTATTTCTTTCTCTCTTTGTCCCCCCCCCCCATTTATTTTAAGCTAATACTGTATGTTGCCATGGCAGTAACATCTACAGCAATGTCACATTTTTAACTCTGGCCATATTTAGCATAAGCAAACCTACAACATCTCTCTCTCTTTCTTTCTCTCTCTCTCTCTCTCTCTCTCTCTCGTTCTCCAGCTGCCTGTGAGCGCTTTATATTTTGTATGGTGGACAAAATGAGAGAAAGAGAGAAGGAGAAATGTGGTAGCTCAGAAAGAAAAAAAAACACCTTAAACCCTTAATCTCAGGCATGCTTCGGCTGCTGTCGTGCTCGTGCAGCGAGGTCACGCTCTGTGCTTCTGCTGTCATTACTAAGCAGCTTGAAGAACTGACCCCTGACCCCTGGGAGGCAGGACAGCTAATTAATGGACACTCTGCTATGAGCTGGAGTTGATCAGCGGTGTAAATGTAGCATCCTGCTTACAGGAAACATGGCTTTACTCTAATACGTAGAGAGGATTTGAAGATATTGAAGTTTTCACAGAGCTTGTGTGTGTGTGTGTGTGTGTGTAAGAGAGACAGGAGCATTTTAGCGACACCCTACCCCCAGAAACAAGGCTGCATGTTCATGTATGGGCCAAAGAGGGAGATTAATCTATTTGCAGTAACAGAAGTGAGCCCCTTTAATCCTGCTGCCCATCATAGAGACTAAGCTCAAGCAGATAGAGTTGCATGTGCACCAAAAATAGTCTGAACTGAGACCAGAGTCCAGAATTTGGACAGGACGGAGAGAGGAAGTCTGCATGGAAGCGCAGGTAGAGGACAGGTGTGTAAAATGCTTGCTTGGTGTCTGTGTGTGTGTGTGTGTGTGTGTGAGTGTGTGTGTTTAATAGAGGCCATTTCACAACCTCATCATAACTGAAAGTGCTTTCTTTCATTGACAGGCTGCGTAAAATAAAGCAGCACTCTCGTGATTTATCACATCTCTCTCTCTCGCTCTCTCCTTCCTCGATGTCCACTAATGTCTTTCTCCCAGCAGCACACAGAAGCTTGGTCTTCCAGCTACTAGCATAGCCTTGACTAGCCTCCATTTTACTCAAGGTTAACAGCTTCTTCCGAAGCCATAAATCAAATTTAGACCAAGTCTGGTTTCAAGCTGTAGCGTCCACGTGAATGATAGATGTACAGCCGGGGATGGCTTTAATGCAGCTTTCTAAAGTGTGTGTGTGTGTGTGTGTGTCTAAAAGCTCTATACACTATAGATGTTTGTATAGGGGTCATACTGTTGTGCGTGTGTGTGTGTGTGTGTGTGTACAGACTGCATGTAGGCATCAATGTCCCTATTATTCAGTCAAGTGTGTGTGTTCCTTCGCGTAGGATTGCTGCGCCACCTGTTTAGTCGAGTGAACCGTAAAAGCCACTCTGTACTGGTATTAAAGAAGGAGTGTGTGTGTGTAAATATAATTATGTACTATTGAGTGCTAACAAAATTTTTGGCACCCTTCATGAAAAACAACACTAAAGGGGCGAATTAAAAAGTCCTGTGTGAATTGATTTATGGGTTAAAATAGTGCATTGGGAATAGTGTTAGAAATTGAACATAGCATGATAATAATGCATGAGCTGAGATTCTTCTAGAATTTTCTGTGCACTAGATCATGACCTGTTTATCAGATGAAATGATAGCGAGTGTGGAGAGCTTCATCGGGAAAACTTAAAAATAAAATCGTTTTTAAGATCTTTATTTTTCAGTCACGACTTAATTCTATATTTGTCTTTTCATAGATCTAATGGATTTATTGGGATGCTAAAATAGAAAGGAGAGGGAAGAATCCATCTCTGAGGAAGTGTGTCCATGCTGTAAAATAAATAACACATGATATTTAGTGCTTTCAGATTTGGTAAAAAGTCTCAGGGAGAGGATGACTAACAAGTTTGGAGACACGTGTTGAAGGATCTCAGTCCACTTCTCCCTGCAGATCATTTTAAAATCGTCTCTGTTCTTCAGTTCAGACCACAAGAGACCGTGAGGATCGTTACAAAACGTCCCACAGACACTTCGGTGTTGATCCGAAGCTACGTCTGGACTCATACTCTCCTGGAGAGAGAGATATATAGCTGAATCATTTTGGCAAGCGGATATTTGGACTAAAATATCCCGGTACTTTGTCGTCATCGATCTTTTAAAGAGCTCCTGAAGCACTGGCTGTAAAACAGCCCCAAAGCATCAGTGACGTGTTTTATAGAGTTTAACGGCGACTTTGGGGTCTGTTTAAACAAACCCTTTTATTTTCCCCTCAGCACAATGAGTGTATATTTTTGGATTTGTGCTGAAAAGGTTTCATTTGGGTCTCAACTGAAAACAAAACAATATAAATCGTAAAATTAGAGAATGAGAATCAGCTTTATTGATATATATATATATATACACTATATTGCCAAAAGTATTCACTCACCCATCCAAATAATCAGAATCAGGTGTTCCAATCACTTCCATGGCCACAGGTGTATAAAATCAAACACCTAGGCATGCAGACTGTTTTTACAAACATTTGTGAAAGAATGGGTCGCTCTCAGGAGCTCAGTGAATTCCAGCGTGGAACTGTGATAGGATGCCACCTGTGCAACAAATCCAGTCGTGAAATTTCCTCACTCCTAAATATTCCACAGTCAACTGTCAGCTGTATTATAAGAACGTGGAAGTGTTTGGGAACGACAGCAACTCAGCCACAAAGTGGTAGGCCACGTAAACTGACGGAGCGGGGTCAGCGGATGCTGCAGCAATCGCTACAGACCTCCAAACTTCATGTGGCCTTCAGATTAGCTCAAGAACAGTGCGCAGAGAGCTTCATGGAATGGGTTTCCATGGCCGAGCAGCTGCATCCAAGCCATACATCACCAAGTGCAATGCAAAGCGTCGGATGCAGTGGTGTAAAAACACGCCACTGGACTCTAGAGCAGTGGAGACGCGTTCTCTGGACTGACGAATCGCGCTTCTCCATCTGGCAATCTGATGGACGAGTCTGGGTTTGGCGGTTGCCAGGAGAACGGTACTTGTCTGACTGCATTGTGCCAAGTGTAAAGTTTGGTGGAGGGGGGATTATGGTGTGGGGTTGTTTTTCAGGAGCTGGGCTCGGCCCCTTAGTTCCAGTGAAAGGAACTCTGAATGCTTCAGCATACCAAGACATTTTGGACAATTCCATGCTCCCAACTTTGTGGGAACAGTTTGGAGCTGGCCCCTTCCTCTTCCAACATGACTGTGCACCAGCGCACAAAGCAAGGTCCATAAAGACATGGATGACAGAGTCTGGTGTGGAGGAACTTGACTGGCCTGTACAGAGTCCTGACCTCAACCCGATAGAACACCTTTGGGATGAATTAGAGTGGAGACTGAGAGCCAGGCCTTCTCGTCCAACATCAGTGTGTGACCTCACAAATGCGCTTCTGGAAGAATGGTCAAAAATTCCCATAAACACACTCCTAAACCTTGTGGACAGCCTTCCCAGAAGAGTTGAAGCTGTTATAGCTGCAAAGGGTGGACCGACGTCATATTGAACCCTATGGATTAGGAATGGGATGTCACTTAAGTTCATATGCGAGTCAAGGCAGGTGAGCGAATACTTTTGGCAATATGGTGTATATATATATATATATATTTAAATATATATTTATAATAAATATATAATAAATTTTGTTTTTGTACTGTGTTTACATACATAAATATATAGGGAATACATATAGTTCTACTTTGCGTGTATATAAATAAATAAATAAATTTTATATATATATATATATATATATATATATATATATAAAATTTATTTATTTATTTATTTATGTATGTAAACACAGTACAAAAACAAATATGTATATGATTAAATAACAAGTATTTACAATTACAGTGAAACCTCGGCATATGAATGCTTTCCCTTTTTGCATAAGAATGCTCCCAAGACGAAGTTGTGCATACGCCCAGGAGCCGCTCAAAACTTGTTAGCGTCAGTGGAAAGTCAAGTGAAGCCAACTGAAGCGAGTTTACGAATTTTACAAATTTCTTTTCAGTCAGCGAAAGCTGTTTGGAAAGAGTCAACCCACGATACCAACCTTGCATTCGCCATACATACAAAAAGCAGACCTAAAGCAGACCTAAATGAATGATGATGAATACTAGAAAAAAACAAAGTGGTGAAACACATCCATAACAGGAAGCGTGATATGAAACTAAAGATAATGATCAAGCCAGATAAAGTACACAGCGTTTGCCTGCACCAGTTTGAGACATAAAGTGAGAGTTTACAAGAAAAAAAGAAACCTTAAATTAAAAAATGTAATTATATTTAGTTTTTATTGCCAAGAAGTGGAAGAAGCTAAGCTTCTTGTCCTGCACTAAATGTATTCACATCAGTTTAGTCAGTTTTCTGGCCACCGTCTTGAGGTGAATCAGACTCTTGTTGGTTGTCGTGAGTGTCCTCTGGCCATCAGACGCTACGTAGCCGTCTCTACCGCTCACGTCAACACGTAGGTCGAGCGTAAACTGAGAAGCGACGCTGGTCTTTTCTTTCCAAATGGGGTCTTGACCCGAGCTGTCTTGCACATCTCGCCGTTAGCACCTTCACAGCTTGAGCGCTGTTGGGTGCATGTCCTATTAATGTATTCGTAATCAGAAACACTGTTAGGGGGCTTCAAACTTGGCATGTTTCAAATGTTTTTGACAGGAATCGCTTCCTGTCAGGAATCAAGGTAGGGACAAGTGAGAAAAACAAGCGTGTTGTGGAATGGTGAGACAAAGTGTTGTAGTCTCCTAGGCTGCAAAATGTTTACCTTATCGTCTAGAGATTGTGACTTTGACTCCACAAAATCCAGACAAAAGAGTAGTTGGAGGAAACAACACCCAAATTTGAGCGCTTCTATGTGGAAGAGGGCTGACAACACTTTTGTCCCAGTCAGTTACACTGCCTCGTTGATGCTGTATGAGCACCGACGTGTAAAGAGTTGGTGGTCTGGTGTCTTTAGCCTTCCCTGTCGTAGATATCATATGACTGGAGAGCTGGTGTGTTGGAGAGGAGGAATGGGAGGTGGGGGTTCAGGTTAGAAATTGGGAGGTGGTTGTCTCTCTCTCTCTCTCTCTCTCTCTTTGTCTCTTTGTGAATATGTAAGTCAGATCAGTCGGCTGGTTCAGTCGAGTCAGCCAAAGCCCCTGTGGCAGAATAGTTGTATTCTGTAGTAGTTGGCATGCTGGTCCACACATTTGCCTCACACTTCCGGGTTTGGGGGATGAATTCCTTTCTTTGCCCTGCTCTGCTTCCAGAATTTCTTCCTTCAGGTCCTCCAGTTCTCTCCACCAGCCCACAGACTTGCACAGTAAGCCGATTGGCATCTCTGAAGTGTGTGAATGGGTAAATTGGGTGTACTACAGTGTGAGCTCATCCAGGATGTCCCCCAGACTCGTCCCATCCCCTGAGTTCCCTGGGATAGACCCCAGGTTCCTAGCGACCATGTTTAGGATAAGCTGTAGAGAAAATGGATGTTTATCAAGAGATGTCAAATGATGAATAAAGTGCTTTCAGTAAGGCAACATTCTCAAACTTGATTTGTATCCTTCACTGAATTATCAGTTCCCATCAAGTACAGACATCTTCACACAGATTTCCCTGCTCACACTGGTGCATCACATCACAAGGATCATTCCTGGCTTACTCTCTCTACCTCTCTCTTTGTCTCTTTGTGAATATGTAAGTCAGATCAGTCAGCTGGTTCGGTCCAGTCAGCCAAAATCCCCAGAGGCAGAGCATCTCACACATTTTGCTTGTTTTCTGTTGTGGATTTTGGACGTCAGTGTTCACAATAGCATTTATAACACATCACATTCCAGTGTCATTTTCATTTAGAAGTCAATTTTGGATAAGGAAAAGAAAAGAAAGATGAGAGAGAAAGAAGAGAAAGACATTATTAATGCGCCATGAGTGCTGGAAATGTTGGGTGGTGATGAGCAGTGATTGGAAAATGATGAATTGCTGTTGATTGTAGCGTAGACCTCCCTCACGCTCTCTTATAAATCCGTGCGGAACGCCGTAGGCCTCATTTCAGGATATTCATGTATGAACAAATCTCCCTCTGTGTCTGGATGAGTTCACCCCAGCACATTTTTGGCTCGGGTGTATTTTCGCAAGAAAAAAAGAAACACAAGCCTGTCTTTATTCCACTGTCCTGTTCAATATTTTATTGCAGCTATCCTAGCATAGAATATTTGCACTGGCAGTGTTGAATGAGAATAAATGAGGCTCGGGACACATCCTGCAATGACTGCTTCCCTAGAAAGACAGAGAGAGAGAGAGAGAGAGAGAGAGAGAGAGAGAGGATGATGGTGAGGGTGGGAGAAGGCATGTGAGCCTGAAAGCATGGGCCCGTCCCAACTGCATCTGCTTTAATCACACGAGAATCTCCATGTGTCTTTCCAAAACTCAATCAAAGGCCAACATTCACAGGCTGCATTGTTTCGTTACGTGTTGGACGGCTGTGAAATAGAAAGCAGGTTTATTTTAGCTAGGAATGGGGAATGTGACCAGTGTCCAGGCTTTTTAAACAATGGATGGGAACGAGGGATGAAGAGAACATTAAGATGAAGGTGTGGCACCAACTAATTCCGTATCCTTCCGATATGTATGATGTCACACCGTGCACCATGTTGAACTGAACAGGGAACTATGACTATGTTGTTGAGTCTGTGCTTGATTATGAAGATCTGTTTTCATTTATTCTAAATATACTTATAAATATAAGTATATTCCAAATATACTTTTTATTGTAAGTCCCTCTGGATAAGGGCGTCTGCAAAATGCTGTAAAAGCAAATGTACGATACATCTTCAAGCAGAAGTGTGGCACGATTAGGCTCGGAACGGTTTTAGCATGTTTTATTGTCAGGATTTTGTCTTTGTTGGTTTAGGGATTTGGTTGTTGGTTTGGTCTCACGCTGTTTCCACAAAATCTTCATTTCCATCCTCTGCCTCTAACACTTCGTGACACAGGACTAGCTACATAGCTACACTATGGGACGAGACAATGTCAGCAACGTTTACTATCATTAGCAAAACTTAGTGACCTGATTACAGATGTGAAGATCCAGTAGGCTTGTGTGGTTTTAAAAGCTTACAGGTTTTCTCAAGACTAGGTTGTAGGTGTGTATGAGATTAATATATCTCACTTTAAGTGGAATTGGCAGTTCAGTAGAAAAGTACATAAGGATCACAGTCTATTTGATTTGCTTTGTCGGAGTAATTTTAGCCATCTTTCACATCAAGTTACGGTCATGATGTGCTGCAAAGCTAGAAATCCCAAATATGGCAGACTCGAGTGATTTTTTTTTTTTCTTCTTCTTTTTTTAATTCAAATTTATTGGCTTTAATGCCGTTAATGTCTGACCCTGACTCTGGATTCTTGCCTTGACATAAAACTATGGGATACGGTTAAAGGAAATGAGAGGTGCAGCTTCCTGAGGGGTTGGATACCATCCCACCCAATAAGACCAGAGTAGCCTTCAAAAGTAGCCTATTTGTGTATAAAGTTAACATTGTTTTTTAGGAGTTCCAATGGGACATCCAGCAGGTCAATGACTGTAAACTGTTGTAGCTTACTTCAACATGAGACAGCATTAAACCTTTACTTATTTCCTCTGATTGAAGAAGGTTCTGCATTGGCTTTTACATGGAGGAGAATCTCTACAATTTCTAGCATCATGGCTCCCATTACACAGCTAACTACTAAGAGTAGAGTTTGAATCAAAACCTGGCCATTTGGTATCTATAAATAAAGTTAGATCTAGAAGGTCCTTCAATTTGTCCCTGAATCCCAATGGTTTCTCTATCAAAGTATAACACCGTAAATAAGTTAAGAGGCCTTGTTTGTCCATAGATCCCTTGTAAGAGTGTATCTAAACAGGTTTGTGTTGTTTTTGTGCGTATATATGTTACAGTTGAACTCGCCGATGAACTCCGTCAGCAGCTCAGAAGACATCAAGCCTCCGGTGGGCATTAACGGCATGATGAAGGTGCCAGCGCAGTCTTCGGGAACCCCTCTGTCTCTCACCAAACACATCTGCGCCATCTGCGGAGATCGCTCCTCTGGTATGCGCGCGTAGCAGCACGAAATGCTAAATATCAACATTTTGTCATGTTGAGTCTCATGTGTTTTGACGGATATCTTGTCTCTGTAGGTAAACACTACGGCGTCTACAGCTGCGAGGGATGCAAGGGGTTCTTTAAGCGAACCGTAAGGAAGGACCTGACCTACACCTGCAGAGACAACAAAGACTGTGTGATCGACAAGCGCCAGCGAAACCGCTGCCAGTACTGCCGCTATCAGAAATGCCTGGCCATGGGCATGAAGAGAGAAGGTACAGCAGATTACAGAGAGGACAGAAAGCATAGCACTCGTCCTCTTTAATATCCGATACAGAGCTTAGACCTCTAAGTAGCCCCACTCTACCGTATGCTGCATGGAACCACATGGAAAGCCGTTAACAGGGTTGTGCAGTGTGATATTTGGAGTAGTGGGTGCAGCAAATCAGGCGATCACCGCTAGCTGACTCCACTGGAAACGTGCAAGTTGATGCATGGCAGTGATTAAACATTCAATGACCTTGGACTCTGACGAGAACAGACTCTTAATTAGTGCGCCGATAGACACGCTGCCTTCTGATTCAGCAACTGTGATATGTGAGCGAGACGATACAGGAGGCTTGTGTTACTGTGATAAGCATCCATAGTGGACTCTGGAGGTTGTCGTCCAGAAAAAAGAGCAGTCTGTTCTTTTCACTGCCCTCTGCTGCTTGTGACATGAATTGCGGTCAGTGTGTTTTGTATTTAATTCTGGTTTAGGCGCACTAACTTCAAGATTAAATCAAAATCCATGTACAGATATGGATATTTGGAGCACTAAGTGGATCCAGATACCACTACTGAATATGCCTGATGCCTCATTTTCTAAAAAAAAAAAAAAAAAGCAAGGTGGAATTAATTTCAGGGCTAAAAAAAATGTAACCAGTAGCCTGAAATGATAGTATTGAGCAAGGAAGATACGAATAACTAGGCAGGTTGTAAGTAATCAGATTAAAACAGACTAAACAGATTAATACTATTTGTTGCTTCCTTTTTGGAAGAACAGCTGTTATGGTATGTAGTAGAACTCATTTCAGGGCCTGCAAATCCACACAGTAGTCTAAAAGAAACTTGGATTATTCTAAAAAGATACTGCAGATCTCCTGGTTTTTGAAATAAAATGACTTTTAAACTGAGGGATGGGGGTATAAAAGGGAAGTGAATGGGTCGGTTTGGGCAGGAGCAGCGGTACCTCTATCCTGGGATGAGATGTCAAGATCCTTCTGCTGTATTAAAACATGATTGAAGTATTTTAGGACCAGCATTTCTTCTCTTGCCTACCCAAATCAGATCCCAAGGCAAGAGAGCAAATAGGATCGCAGTAAGGCGAGGGCAAGGGAACAGACAAACAGAAACCCCTATATAGGAGGACATTAGCACTTTTAGTACGTTAGTCACACTCCTTCCCGAGAGGACGACATGGAAGACTTCGTCAGAGCTGGGTTTACTTCCAAAAGCTTTACTTGTTCCTTTTAGGTAATGCCTTTTGACAGGAGAGTATCATGTTCTAATCCAAGAGCTCTTCTCCTGTTCAGACAATGAAGCTGCTATCATAGCTTTGTCTATACAAGTACCCTGCTGACAAAACAGTGTAGTTAGTGTGAATATCATGCAGGTTTAGGCTGAATGGATCGGTTTATCTGGTCTCCTAGTCCGGACATCTATCAAAACCTTTCTGGAAAGCTGTTTTTTCTAGCAGAGACATGAGTATGAGAGGGTCCCCGGGTGCATCTGGCTTTAGGATTCATTGAGTGATCTACTGGAACCTTCTTTACATTAGATCCCACTACAGTTCATTAGACCTCAAGCGCACTGCAGCAACGGAAGTTATAGAAATGCATATGCGCAGAGGGCCTTCCTTGACCTGAGTGCACCCCATCTGACGTTCGGTTTGCTCGAACAGCCCATAAGCCCTCCCCCCATAGCCTGAGGCAGGGGAAGAGCAGGGCCTCGCCAACCCGAAAAGGGCTGAGTAAAACTGCAGGAAAACAGGATTAAATGAATTTATGCTCTCCTCCTTCTCCGAAGGAAATAAAGCTAACGTGATTTCAGGCCGCCTCACCTCTCGCTGACTCCACGAGAAGTATTCTACCCTTGGGCTGACCTCCAGAAGCAGACAGCAGTTTCTGTAAAGTGGGGCCCCCTTTTTTTTCCCCCTCTGCCCCGAGGGCCCCTTCACCAAGCCACTACTGTGATTCAGCGGCGAGGAAATAGCACAGGATAAAACAAAACCTAGAATATGTGTGGGTTTCCACATATGTGCAGGACGGTGCAGAACGGGGGCCGTATCAGGAGAAGGTTTCTTCAATGAACAGACTATCACACACGCAGAAACAGAAAGACATTCCCGGAATCGTTTGAGATCTGGAGTGCGGTTAGTTCTGCCTTGGCCACAGTTAGACAGAGTGTCTGCTCAGCACTCTAACCACTTTCTGTTGGTGTTCTCGAGCTCATGAAATGCCCAATCCATTAAACTAAACACTGTGGCCACATTACAAACAGAACACTCCACTGTGCCTTAATCCGGCAGTCTGTTTCCGACTACTCCATGAAAGTGTGAATCAGAAGTTCGGAATATCACTATGTACTGCTTAATATTCTTCAGTCCTGCTGAAGCAAAGCCAGGGGGTCTGTGATCTGTTAGAGATCTGAAGATGTTCCAACATCTACAAGGATCCTTTCTGATTTTGACCTACAGCAATATGGGAAAACAAACAGTATTCACTGAAAGAGAAAGGACACAGAACCCGAAAGGCACATTTACTTCCCTTAGTGATTACTTTTGCTTCATGTGAGGTGAACTTTGACCTCTGAATTCATAAACCTTGAGTCTTGAGAATCTGTAGAAAACAAGGACAAGCCGTTGGTCCCTGATTGGATAAAAGCACAAGGTGGAATGTTGTAGCTTTAATGCTTTAACACAGCTCTGTGGAAGAAATGTTCGGAACAAAAAGCCTTCATGCCTCATGCTAATCCTACATATTTAACTAAAGCGTCTAATATTTGGTAGTGTTAATAAAATAAACCCATCCTGCCATGTCTTTTTTTGTATATATTGAAAAGCGTTGCATTGCTAATGTTGACAGTGTAATCAGCAATACTGAATGGACCCAGTTTTTTTGCATACAGCCGTTCAGGAGGAGCGTCAGCGAGCCAAGGATCGAAATGAGAATGAGGTGGAGTCAAGCAGCAGCGCCAACGAGGACATGCCTGTGGAGAAGATCCTAGAAGCCGAACTCGCCGTCGAGCCCAAGACCGAGACGTACATCGAGACCAACCTGGGCATGCCGTCCAGTTCGGTGAGTAAGCAGCTTTTGTGGTCACGGCCTAAATCCAAACTTCTCTGAAAGTCACCCCAAAACTGATAAAATTGTAAAAATATTTGTGATGAAAGCTTTTTCGATTGAATTCAAAGCAATATATGTGTAAACTTAATGCAGTGTTTAAAGATGGGTGTACTTTAGTGGCAGGCAAAAACCCACACAGGGAAAGGGGCGGAGTTTGTTTCATTTTGAGGTGTTTCTAATTTGCATATACATTGGATCTGGATTTCTTGAAGAGGTTAAATGTAAACCTTTTGTCTACTACATGATTCCCGCCACTTCGGAGGGAAAAGCTTTGTTTTGTCCCGATTCTGGTGCAAGTTTATTTTAGTCTGAATATTGTGTCTGTACAGGTTGCTTTTGTTTATCACACACATAAACGCTTTAGAAGTTTCTGAGGTAAAATAAAATTACAGACAAAACATTTAGACAACAATACAGTAACAATACAGAGTTAATACAAGGCGAGCAGGTAAAAAAGGAGGACAAGGCTTGAATAATAGCGTTTGTGTAAGATTTTTAAATGGAGACACGGTTGAACGCACGGATTAGTTCTTGTAGTGAATCACAAGGTTTTTAGAGGTTCTGCGCTAAAATATCTTTATCCCACAGATGACAAATGGGGATGGTGTTCAGACCAGACACGTTAGCGTTCAGCATGTGGTTCTTCAAGGCGCCACATGCCTGAAAAAATATTCAGATATGGTGGGAAAGTGTAAAGGGATATTTGAAATAGCTCATCTTCCCATCCTTGACTCCCACTCATTTAGCTCAGTCTATGGAGTCTGGTTATGACCTCTTCGGGGGGGTTTTTTTCTGTGTGAGGAATTGAGTTTATCCTGTTGATCAGCATGTCATACGTTAAAAGTGAGGTCTGAGCGTTCTGCCGTGTAAATCACAGATCTGAACGCTGTTCTGGAAATCTGTCACTGAGATTTATTGTTTCTCTTAGACGTTCCTTCATTTAGGTAAATCTGGTCATATTGAATATCTGCCTTCCTTTGAAGGTGCTGGTTACGTGAGCTCCACAGGGTGCTGGTTAGCTTTAGCTTCTTCTTTGTGTTTAATCGATTTGGAACAGCTGCCCCGTGACGTTACAAGGAGGCGTGGACTGGACTCATGTGGATTCATGAGGAATAATGTATTAAGGTGGACAATTATTTCAGATGACGAAGCATGACTCATGACGCTGAATTCTTCACTAAGAACGGTCAGAAGGTGTTGATTCATTGTCTATAACAGCGGTTTTGACAGTAATTTTGCCGACTGTGATTCAGATAGATTTATACGATTCTTCAAATATGTTATTGTTTCTATAGTAACATTATTATTTCTGTTGCCGTGTCTGTAGTAACAACTATTATGGTGGATGCAATGTCTTAAAAATCTTTTCCTTTTTTTGGAAAGTGTCAAATTTGAGTTAAATTTGTTCCTGTAGGTTTTCCGCCAAGGGAAAGTCTTCAGAAGAGAGAACTTTGTATTCTCCAGTTTCTCAATAAAAGGAAAAGATGATGTTTAGGGAATGACTGTTTATATCTGTAAGAGCGTCACAGTCTCTGGGACATTCCACAACATTAAATATATCTAAATGCAAAAATGTTTACAATTATGGCTTGTAGTAAAAAATAGTGAAAATTGAAATTAATGACAAATTGTTAGCAGTTAGCATTGGTAGCAGTATCTCAGCTTCGTATCAGGATGCAATCCACTCTTTTGTTGATTATTTCCCTGTAACAGCACATGCTGAGGAATTTAATTGCTAACCAATCACAGCCAAGGCAAGATCTCTGTGGTTTGAGGTTCAGCTTAGGGCAGCGGGTTGAGTTTTCACCCTCGGAGGTTGGTAGCAGTTATGTGACATCGAAAACATGTTGATCTCCAAGAGCCAACATCTAGAAGATCTTCAGCTCAGAGTCAACATTTCTTTGCCTTGTTTCATACAGATATACACACAAAAAAGTCCAGCCAGGAAGTGTGTGTGTTTTTTTTTTTTTGTTTTTTTTTGAGAGAGAGAGAGACAGAGTAGACAGCAGTGCTTAGTGAGAGAGAGTCTGTGAGCATCTTTTGGGATTGTCCTGAAAGTGAAGGCAGTGGTTATGCGAGTAAATGGGGTTTATTTTTGGAGGATGAGAATGCATGAGCAGTAGCGGGTGACATTGGGGAGATGTAGAGGGAGGAGAACAGCCTCTGGGGAAGCTGACACTAGAAAGCACTCCATCACAGTCTCGTTGGTGAAGACACACTCTCACTAGAAATAGAGCTGCAGCACGGAGGCATATTTGGCGCCTTTATGCGACGGATTTGTTTATCTCTGGTAGAGATGAAGGCTTGTGAAATAGACGAATGTCAGATAAACAACGAGCCACGACAGCATGAGCTATTTTAGATGAGCTGGGACGTCTGTTCCCATGTGGAATCCGTGCTCTTGACAGGCGGCGTCAAATAAAACGTTGACTCATTCTCCATACCTCGCTTGTTTGGGCTTTTCATCACTTGTGTGCTCTTTTAGGAGCTACTGTCCCGCGATAATTAATCACAAGGCTTCGTCCCCGAATGCACCTAATCACAGGGGCTGGGCCGAGCTGAATGAACTGGGTTTAGCTCATGGTGACCTAGATCAGGAGTTAAACAGGCGTTAGTAACACGCCTCCATTCAGGCAAGGAAGGGACTTCAGTGTGTTTTATGCTTACGTCCTTCTAGTCCCTGTTCAGCTCCGTTTCTCTCTCTCTCTCTCTCTCTCTCTCGGGGGTTGGATTGATGCCACATTTCATTTTCTCATTCTCTTTCTGTTATAATACAGTTATTGCTTATTCACAGCATTTGGATTCGGGTTAATCGGGTGCTCGAGGTTAATTTTTGGGACACGCTGTTCAAGTGCAATGTCATTTAACATAAATAAATGTAACATGATCAAAAATTAATGAAAAGATAGCAAGCATTTAACAATCAATTAAGAGATTGTTCATTTGTTTGTTTGTGTTTGTTCATTCGTTTGTTTGTTTATTGATTCGTGTTTTTTTTGCTTGTTCATTTGTTTGTTTGTTCATTTGTTTATTTGTTCAATAATTTATTCATTTATTTGTTTGTTTGTTCGTTCGTTTGTTTGTGTGTTTGTTCTTTTGGTTGATTGTTCATTCATTTGTTTGTTTGTTTTTCATTCGTTTGTTCATTTGTTTGTTTGTTCATTCATTTGTTTGTTTGTTCATTCATATGTTTGTTTGTTCATTTGTTTGTTCATTAGTTCCTTTGTTTGGTTGGTTGTTTATTTGTTTGTTCCTTCATTCATTCGTTTGTTTTTTGCTTCATTTGTTTGATTGTATGTTTGTTCGCTCATTCATTCATTCATTCATTCATTCATTCGTTTGTTTGTTCATTCATTTACCTTCATTAAATGCTCGTGATCAGGGTCGATACGAATTCATCTACTAAAATATCATCTACTGTTAAGATTTGCAGCTTGTTCCTCGACCCAAAAGTCTTACTCTATATATATATATATATATATATATATATATACATATATATATATATATATATATGTATGTATGTATATCATATGTAGACGTATCGTAATTAATTATAGTTCTTGATTGTGCACACAGTTTCATGTAGCCATAAGACTACATTTATTTGTTGCAGCTTTTTATCACATCTCTGACATGCTCTTGTGAAGAAACCTGTCAGGAAAAACACTTACAGCTTATTTACAATGTTTGTAATTGAATCCTGAACAAAATTCTGAAATTGTTTCCTGGTTAAAATGCTGTTGGAGCTTATGGAGTAGATTATTAGTCTGTAGTTTGGTCTGAGGTTTGAATACCAAAGTGTGCAATGTCAGTATTAACTCTTCTAACCACTCTTTGGCTAAGTGTTCGTGCAAAAATTCAACCCTCTCATCTGCTTATACACACTTTCTCTCCCCGTCGTCACACAGCTGTAATCGGGTTCTAAGCAGACTATAAAACATTAACATGGCTTTGCACTGTGCTCTCTCCTCCCTTCATGAAAATTTCATAAAACGATCCGCAAGCCAGGCTTTTCTCTAAGAATCGTGGATCAGCCGTAAATAACGCACATGGAACAGTTTTGATTTGTTTCAGGGGTTGAACAGATATTTTTTGTCTTGGTCATGAAGCGACTGCTCAAATCCAAATTTTACCTCACGGGCAGTCGTTCTTCGCGCTTGGCAGATTCTCATAAACGGATCATGCGGTCAGCTGCGTTGTAGCCGCACACTCAAACACACTTGGAGCACAAAAGCTGAGAAATAAGCATCGTTTTTTGGGGGTTTTTTTCACATCACCCTTAACTTAATTCTGCTCAGAGGCTGAAATGAGAACATTGAGGCTTTGTGGATAAAGGGGGTGTGACCGTATGCTAAATAGATAGACCACGATAAGGAAATCTTTTCAGTAGCGGCTTTGCTACAGACGTTATCTCCAGTTTGCGTCACATGTCTTAAAATACTCCAAAAGATCTTTTTGTTTGTTTGCTAAGAATAAATATACCTCACAGAAATTTGTGAAGAGCATATATTTGTGTCCTCATGTCAACTATGTCTATTAAAGGAGCAGTGTGTAATTTTTAAAAAGCTCTTATATGGTTGTTTGAAAAGGAAACACTCGGACATCTTTCTTTCCTCTATAATTACAGTATATATGCCTTGTGTGTTGCAGCTGAAAGGAAAAAGTTGCAGTTTCTGGCCCAGAAAAACAAGCATGGATATATTGTACAACATATTTTTTTCTAAGCTTGCCCAAATATTATATAAATGTTGAAGGTCTGAAAAAAACTCTTCTAAAGATTACAGATTTCGGCTTTAATAGTCATTTTTTAAATATATAAAAATAAATATATAAATGTAGAAGGTCTTGAATGCCTTCTTAAGATTACAGATTTCAGCTTTAATAGTCATTTTCTTCCTATATATATATATATATATATATACATATATATATATATATATATATATATATATATATATTTTTTTTTTTTTTTTTTTTTTTTAAATATATAAAAATAAATATTTAAATAATGAAGGTCTAGAAATCCTTCTAAAGATTACAGATTTCAGCTTTAATAGTCTTTTTTTAAATATATAAAAATATATATAAATGTAGAAGGTCTTGAATGCCTTCTTAAGATTACAGATTTCAGCTTTAATAGTCATTTTCTTCCTATATATATATATATATATTTTTTAAATATATAAAAATAAATATTTAAATAATGAAGGTCTAGAAATCCTTCTAAAGATTACAGATTTCAGCTTTAATAGTCTTTTTTTAAATATATAAAAATATATATAAATGTTGAGGGTCTTGAATGCCTTCTTAAGATTACAGATTTCAGCTTTAATAGTCATTTTGTTTATACACAGTTGTAAGTGGTTCCCGGATATTAGTTCAATAAATAGATCATTTTTTTTCCCATGATGTGAATAATACAGTTAAAGCCATCTTGTGCAATTGAGACAAACCCTTCAGGTCATTCAGTGCCATGTCTTTAGCTGTATGGCCGTCTGCCTCGCCGTGCTCTGTGAGAGACAGTGAGAGAAACGGGGTCAGGGTAAACACTACTCACACAACCATGCATCATTCATAAGCATGGGCGTGTTTAACTAGAACTGTGGGAGCTGTGTATTCTTCATGGAGCTGCTCCCTTCACGTCGCTCTGTTGGTCTGTACGTGTAAGATTATAAACGTGAGGGGGGCGTGTCCATGGCTATGATCTCACAATCTGATATTCCATCACTGAGAAGTGGCTCGGGCTGTCCGACTGTATTCTGTGTTTGATCTTCAGCCTCCAGAGGGTTTTTTTATATCTATAACAGCGAGTGAGCGTTTGAAGATTAAGGCTGATAGAAGGAGGAAAGTATCGGCATGAGCTTTGGCCTAAAGCCAGTCTGCAGGCTCGAGTGCTGAGAGAGACCCAGAGCATCCGTGCATCGATTCCCAGGACTGTTCTAATATTTAAGAAAAGTTTTTATTTCAATTTAGGTGACTTGTTAATATGTGGAAAGTGAGAGGTTTTTTTTGTACAAGAAAGTGATTTGTGTAAATTTGAGGCCCTTCGTTTTTTATCAGAAATGTTTACACCTATTTATTTTCAAGTTGCAAATAAGGTTTTAATAAGCAGCAATCGAGAAACGATAACCAACCTTGACAAGGCTCATGGTTTTTGAGCTCCCAAAAACTCAGGAATAAATTATTAAGGTTCTCTGTAACCTATATTTTTTTTTGATCTAGTAGATGTTTTACAAACGATTTAATATTTATTCTCCCGTGTGTTTTAATACCAAACAATTTTACAAGCATTAAAATCAGCCTACGCATGAAAGGAGATGAAATGACCCAATGATAATAATAATAATCACATTTGTACAAAAAAAACAAGAAAATACACAGTTGTTTTGTATAATTTATATTTAAATTGTACATTTATTTATTTGACAGATGACTCACTTAGCGGTTAGCGCGTTCGCTTCACACCTCCAGCGTCCTGGGTTCGAGTCTCGATCCCGCTCACTGTGTGTGGAGTTTGCATGTTCTCCTCGTGCTTGATGGGTTTCCTCCGGGCGCTCCGGTTTCCTCCCACAGTCCAAAGACATGCTTCTAGGCTGATTGGAATCTCTAAATTGCCCGTAGTGTGTGAGTGAGTGTTTTTGTGCCCGTTGATGGGTTGGCACTCCAGGGTGTATCCTGCCTTGATGCCCGATGACGCCTGAGATAGGCACAGGTTCCCGGTGACCCGAGGATAGATCAGATAAGCGGTACGGACAATGAAATGAAATGACAGACTGAAATAATTATCGAGTAGCGCTGACCGTTTAGGAGAGATGGTCTTAAAGTTGTATTAAATATGTGACTGGGAATATTTTGGATTATGGATAGTTCTATATTCTAAAATCCAATATATATTGGATGTTTGGATGGTTCTATCACCATCTGTATATGTAAAAAATAAATAAGGGCCAGACATTTGAGGGATTGAATATTGTTTTAGTCTTTTCTGCTCATATTGACCCAAATGTCCTTGTGAATCATGTTTGAAGCGCCATTGTGACACACCGGCGCTCGTATTCTGCTCGCTCACGTCCTTGCGAAATACGTTTGGCTCATGGTGCTCTTTACTCCTCCGTTCTCACTCTCTCACTCTCCTCTAAAAAGAAAACCAATCCACTGCAAAGCTCCAGTCTGCTAGTTAGGATAATTCTTGTTAGCCATGTTGACATGTCTGTGAGTTGATCCTCGCAGTAAATTCACTCGTGATAAATTGTCTCGTTGAATGAAGCTTTTCCTGCTGCAGCTGCTACGCCGACTCGTCCAGCGAGAACGTGTCGAGCGCCTTTCTGTCCGGCCGAGCTTCCTGCAGGAAATGCTTGCTTGGACGCAGTGGATTTTTTAACGCTGCCTCTCTGCAGGTATTTCCTGAGAGACTCGGGTGAGATGCATTGTTGTTCTCGCCTTCCTGTATGGAGGGGATTACTCATCAGCTCTCAAGCTTCACACACACACACACATAAAGAGCTGTCAGAAAATCCCTTTTTCTCTGCTAACCGCTGCAATCTGCACACATATACAGTACAAACAAACCCAAGTCCACCGTCTCTGTTAAAGACGGAGTCTCGAGCGAAGGTGTAGGAGACGTCCATCAGCATGTAGTTATGCACCTCTTCGCTTATTTATTACCACCATCAGGTATTTATCTGATCTTCACTTCTCTCCACAGCCCAATGATCCAGTCACTAATATCTGCCAGGCAGCAGATAAGCAGCTCTTCACCCTGGTGGAATGGGCCAAGAGGATCCCGCACTTCTCTGAACTGCCCCTGGACGATCAGGTCATCCTGCTGCGAGCAGGCAAGCACAACTTACACACACACACACACACACACACACCTGAGCACATCTTGTGTTAATAAAATACAAACACACAAATCTTGTCACTCAGAACTTTCAGGATTTGTTATAATAAAACAAAATAAAATAAAATAATCTCAATGCGGTATTCAAGTAAATGTTATTATTATTAAAAATATATCAGTTATTATTTATAAATCTAGATAAATTCCTCTTATTGGTCTAAAATGACCTTGTAATTATTCTAAGGATTAGAATTCTGTAGGTTTTAAGAATCACCATAAATGCTTTGGACCACGGTGCAACATTTTATGATGTCTGGTTTATAAACAAAAATGAAAGAGATTAATATGCACATATTTATTTATTTGTTTGTTTGTTTACTCCCGATTGATTGATTGATTGATTGATTGATTGATGACAGGAAGAGCTACATGAAAACTCTCAAACCCTTAACAGAAAGTTGGTTGTATAATTTCCTTTCCACCTTTACCTCCAGCTCTTCATGCATTTTGTCTATAAAGAACTTTGTCTATAAAGCGTTTCGTGAGACTGTGTAGCGTTTTATATATATATATATATATATTTCAAGGTGACCGGTATTTAATCACGTAAAATGTTTATCGTTCAATGCTCATCCGTGTAAACCTCCTCATGAAGTCCCTACAGAAGTGTGATATAAAATACATTTTAAAAAACCTGCTGCACTTCAGAAGTGGGAAGTGGGAAGCCTGAGCTTATGGGATTTGACTGGAAAGCGGGAACTCGGATGAGTCCTTGTTAATCTAGCTAGTTAAGCCAAACAAGCTAGCTAGTTAAGTGTGTTGTATAATGTGATGTATACTTTCGTCTGAAAAACACAGCACACTCTGGGTTAAGGAGACCTTCCCACCTTCCCCATTAGGAACTGAATGGATTGGAATGTCGGAAAAACTGAGTTGGGTTTCTTTTTGCTGTAAGCCCTGGTGGCGATGGTGTGCAGATTTGTACTTCCTACACAGACTACATCATTCGTCTTCACATCATGTATCACTTCACTTTTCTTTTGTTTTTTTCTCCAGGCTGGAACGAGCTGCTCATTGCATCGTTCTCGCACCGCTCCATAGCCGTGAAGGACGGCATTCTGCTGGCCACGGGGCTCCACGTGCACAGGAACAGCGCCCACAGCGCCGGCGTAGGAGCCATCTTCGACAGGTCAGAGCTCACAAGATTTTACAGCGCTGATTAGTTTTTTAGATCTCGAGCAAAGATTGAAAAAAAAATAGGAAAAAGAAATCGGTAAATATTGTAATTACTGTAGGATCAGGAGCATGCACTTTGGTCGTTCTTTTTTAATGAGGTTCGGTTAAAAATGCCAGAGTTTGAACACAAGGGCAGGAGAAGAAACCTTGGCATTTTCTCCAGCAAGCTCCAGGGAGAGCAGGGCAGAAAGTGCTTTTTATTGATTAACATCAGTATTCATTAAAGATTCACATACGCAGGTGGCACAGGTCATGCAGAAATAATGAGCTGCTCAGACAGAGAGTGCAAAAGGAAATCCATTTGCGTGTCGTTTGTGCTGGAAGTCGACGCAGCGGGGCAGCCGGAGCCACTGCGCCTCTGGGCTGTGCTCTTTAAATGCCTGGACTGACCTTCTCATGCAGTTCACAAGAACCATCGTGACAAGAAGAAACACTCGACATCGAGGAATGCAAGGAATATATCCTTTGCATCTTCACATGATAAAGGAAGTAATGAAAAGTGGCTGATGGAAGGAATAATAAATACACTTGGTGGGTGATGCCTTGTGTGTGTTTTATTCCTTTTATACCACACAACTTTACAGTTATTATATATAGATTGAGGCATTGTAATTGTTATTGGTTCATAATCAGTTAAAGTTTTGCTTTTTCGAAACAAATTAAATAGAAGTAACACAGTCTGTCATGTAAATGCAAGCACATGTAAAGCTTTCCTCCGTCATCGTGTTGAACTGCATCTCAAATGTAGGTAGCTGTGGTTAGGAATGGTGGTAGCTTAGTGGTTAGGGTGTTGGCCTACTGTTCAAAAGGTCTTCAGTTCAAGTTCTGCTGGGCCCCTGAGCAAGGCCCTTAACCCTCAGGTGTATAAATAAAATGAGATAAATTGTAAATCACTCTAAAGGTGCCTGCCCAATGCTAGAGATGTATGTAAATGCAAAAAGCATGTTCTTTTACAGTTACAGGCTTTACCTCTGACTGTTACCAAAAATAATACAATACAATAAACATCACCTCACAGAAATCTTCACCATATCTGTCTCCACAGAGTGCTCACAGAGTTGGTGTCCAAGATGAGGGACATGCAGATGGATAAAACAGAGCTGGGCTGCCTACGGGCTATAGTGCTCTTTAATCCAGGTAGGGTTCATGAACCTCTGCTTTTTTACATCCTGGATTAATACATAATCAACATTACCTCCTCCAGTGTGACTTTTTATTGTTCTTCCTCTTTCTGTATCCTTTCTTTCTTAACTGATTCTCGTCATATTAAACCGGATCAAGTAGCGAATCAATTTCTAGCTGATACGAGTCCCATCCACTCAGATCGGAGATTCTTTGCTTCACCGGTTAAAATCGGATAAAGGTTTCACACTCATCAGGACTCTGATCCTCTCCTGCAGAACTTATATACACCCAGAGGATTCATATAAACATCTGCTAGATGTCACGACAGACTCGAAACCTCCCTGTGAGTCAGGTTTTTATGGTGACCTGCAAAATATTTCACCATAACACACTGGGAAGCTCACTTTCTGCTGTCATCGTGATGTTTGTCATGATCTCAGAGAACTTTAACTAAGCCAGGTTTAAAGACAAAATAAAAGCTTGTTTTAGGTGGGAATGTGATAGCTGGTAGTGGTTTAGGTGTTCGAATACCAAGTCCACCAAGCTGCCCCTGAACATATATAAAAAATCAGATAAAATTTAAGTCACTTTGGATAAGGGTGTCTAGCAAAATGTAAATGTAAATGTGTTAGCATCAGACAATAAACACTCCTTATAAATAAATAAATAAATAAATAAATAAATGAGACTGGTTCCTCTTAAGGTTTCTTCCGGATATCATCTCAGCGAGTTTTTCCTCACCACCGTCACATCAGGCTTGCTCATTAGGGGTAAATGTTAGGGATAAATAGTAACTTAACTTTAAACTTTATAATTTTTCTATATATCTATATTTCTCTAAAGCTGCTTGTCCATTGCTGAAGGCGCTATACAAATAAATAGATTTGGAAAATACACTGTATATACTGTATACTGTACTGTTCCTTTTTCCTAGAGGGATATGATCAATGGTACCATGGATCTTTTCACCTTAAACATATATATATATATATATATATATATATATATTTAATTTGTAATTAAAATTATTTAATGTAATTAAATCTGAATCTGAAATCTGAAAGCTAATTAAAGCTACGCCTCCTTCTCCGTAGTAAATGTCCCTTTAACGATCACAACAGCGAGAAAAAACAAACAATACATGTTAGTATTTTTATCTCAGTTGTCTGACAGGATGAATCTGCTAGATACTGTAGTAATATTAGTCCACTGAACACTCTTTCACGAGTCCAGGCTCAACAGACCCTCTGTTTTTTTTTTCCCCGCAGATGGCCGAGCGTGCCTCTTTGTGCTCTGTGCCTCTGCTTGTCCTCTTTAAAGCGAGTTACAGAATTACTGCTCCCATTCTTCTAATTAGGAGCTCTCTAAGGAGCACTCCATAGAGATTAATCGAGGTGTGAGCACAGGCCAAAGAAGAAACACAGAAGAAAGAAGGAATCCGCTTTCGTCGGAGCTCTCCCGAGCCAAACAAAATAAAAAGCGGCCCAGTGAAATGTTCGGCCAGCGGATGACCAATTACTCGAGAATTATCACAACGCTTCGAGTGCGCTTCGTTAAACCTGCTGTCATGCTGTAGGAGATTTCACCGCGATGTTCATACTTCAGATTGTTAAAAACTTTGAAGAATCTGTAGGTTGTGTAAACAGTAACTGTAGTTTCTGGAAGGTGCTTACACTGAAATATTAGAATTTACTTCATTCAGATTGTTGAATCGAGTAACATTTTTGTTTTTCCGACACGTGTGTGTTTTCCTAACCCTAACCCCTAACCCTAACCCTGAATAAAACTGAGCTCACACTTGAGCTGAGACCCGAACCCACGACGGTGAGGTTGTCCAATAGACAAATTATCACTGAGTAATGAATCGACAATGTAATACACACTCACTACACAATTCTAATCAGAAGCTTTCTAACAGGTTCTATATAAGGTACTTTCTTAATTCTGATCACTATATATTCTTCTTTTCCATGTATTAACCCCTTCAGATATCCTTTGTGTCATGTTGCTGTTCTGCAAAGGCATATACTCACATTTTGTTGTCATTTTTCTGGTACAGGATGTGTGTGTGTTTGTGTGTGTGTGTGTGTGTGTGCGCCAGTAATTGTTGTAAACCAAAACTTTACAGCAGCAGAAAAGTGCCTACTCTGAGCATCCTCCTGAGTTAATGAACAATTTTTCCTAGCCTTCAGTCAATCCTCTCCTGAGTTTACAGCAGGCTAGAAACTCAATATTGATTCATTAGATTTGACATTTTTTTGACAGACCACTGCGCCGAAAAAGTTAACAAAAATGTTCCTTTTCACGTCTAGACTCCAAAGGCCTGTCAAACCCCAGTGAGGTGGAGGCTCTGAGGGAGAAAGTCTATGCCTCTCTGGAGGCGTACTGCAAGCAGAAGTACCCTGATCAACCTGGGAGGTACGGTACCACCATAAATAAATAGCAAAACTCAAACAAACTAAATATGTGACAAATAAAATTTGAATTTGATTTGATTTGATAAAATAACATTCGAGCAAGCTGGAAAATTTACATATCTGCTTTTTCCCAGAGGAAAGAACTGCCTGTTGTGTCCATTTGTGCCCATGTTCAGCACTGCATGCATGTCCCACTCCACAGCGCTGCTCTAAAGTAGCTTTTAATCGCAAATCTAACAGCAATAACAATCTATAAAAGCTGTATATAAAAATAATAAGCAGACGAAGCAGGCCTTGTGTGTTTGTAGGTCTTGTATTTTCCTGTAGGTCAAACCCACGGCTCAGCAAGAGTTCTCGGACATGCTTCCAATTTTCCTTCTAATTAAAGGCTTAGATTAAATAAATATTGACCCAGCTGTTTATGCGGGTCTGTTATTAAGCGCATCGCTCGACTCTATGTTCCTGGAAGTCTTTCTAACATCAGCGATAAGTGTGTTAAGTATCCAGACTATTTATCTGCGGAGTGTAGATTGCGGTACTTCATTTGTCAGTTGTGATGTTTAGTATAATTGTATCTCATTGTGTGTGTGTGTGTGTGTGTGTGTGTGGAACAGGTTTGCGAAGCTGTTGCTGCGGCTGCCTGCGCTGCGTTCCATTGGCCTCAAGTGTCTCGAACACTTGTTCTTCTTCAAGCTCATCGGGGACACGCCCATCGACACCTTCCTCATGGAGATGCTGGAGGCACCCCATCAGATGACGTAAAGATATCACACGCTCCTGTTGCCCGGGGAGACCGGGGGAGGAAGCTAGCCCCTTCTCGTTAACTTAACAAGACTGATCACGTGACGTTATACGCGGGAGAGGGGATCAGCAAAGCCGTTTCCTCCAATCAGTGTCTCGTAACGCGCCCGAGGGGCCTCTTTTTTTTTATACCTTGTATAAAGATATAAATAAAATATTAATAATTCTGAGTGGGACTCAAAGGCAACAGACAATACAGGACATGATGAACCATTCATTCACGTGCGGATAAGTGTAAAAAGATAAAACAAGAGAGAAAACACAACATGAGACTCAGAAGGATCGCTGGAAGTGTCAGGAGGCCGGTGTAGCCGGTTCTGGAGAACGACAGGATTGAAGCTGTGGAGATGATCTTGACTACAGGAGAAGGAAACCGAAGGATGAGCTCCGCGATGGGGCTTTGACGGCCTCAACAACATCCGGCTCCAGGCGTCTGGGGAAACGTGCGCTCAGAGATGGACTGGACGTCGACGTAATCATGACGACGATGATGAGCTTTCAGAGCAGGAGAAGATTTATGGCTTTGAGTGAAAACTCTTGGATTATTGAATGCTAGGCTGTTACTGACTCTCTGTTCTTCAGATAGTGAACAATACCGTCCCACTGTTTCAACCGTATCTTGTGAGGGGACAGGAAGCAAAAACTTGTTGGGTGCAGTGACTCCGCTCACAACTCTTTTCACTGTGTCTCGCTTCCCGTCCGGACGTACGCGGATATTTTTGATCACGTAGTTTCTGCTTTGTCTTTAAGCCTCCTGTCCACACACACATACAAAAAAAAACCATTTCAGGTCACTCAATATAAAGCTTCAAAACTGAAACATTTCATGCGGATGTGAAAAATACGGCTTTGAAAACGATGGTCACAGCACGAGGCTGTGCTTTGAGCTTATTTTTCGGGGCTATCATTTCATATTTGAATGGCGTGATGACAATTTAATTTCACATATTTCCATTTCACCTTCTCTAATGTTATTCTTGAGACGGTTGACATGAAAGTTCATGACGTACTATCGCCACCTACTGGGATTGTGTGGTCATTTTCGTCTTTACTTTTTAACATGGACTGATTTTAACCATTTACAAAAACCATTGTGTGGACAAAACAACATATTTTCCAGAAGACCGTGTGAATGGAGATATTTTCATAGACAACGTTTGTGCGGATGAAGATACCGTTCATTCGGACAGACGGATTTTCTACAGAATTGTCTGTGTGGACAGATTTTATTTTATTTTTTAACAGAACTACGTTTTCAAAACCGTCCATGTACATCTGGGCAGGGCGTCAGAGAAGTCCGGTCACTAAAGCAGGTCTTTTCCGGTACATGAGTTCACTTCCCTCATAGTCAAACCCAGGTTTGGGATGATGCATCACTCGTACACAACGTTACTGCCACACTCAGTATTCATTTCTGTTTCACGACGTGCAATTACCTCCTTCACTCCTCAGTCGTTGGTCCCCGAACCCCTAATTCTTGACGAAACGCCTCAAAGTTTGCAGTTGACCTTCTGAGGACGTTCTTGTTTGTTAGCACTTAACCTTGTATTCTGAGCCTTAGCTGGTTAGTTGGCTCTTGAGGGGAACGGGGCCAAAGACCCTCCACAACCTGCACTTCTCTGGGCAAAACAAGTGTCGTTTAAGATTTTTTTTTGTCTCTTTTTGAGTGTGAAATTTCCTGAGCTATGTAATGTTCCTATATTCTCCATCTTTGTCCCCCCACCCCCACCCCAACCCTGCTGCTGCTGCTGCTGCTGCTTAACTATGCATCTTAGCATTCTTTCCAAAGACTGCCCATGGTGAGGTCGCTATGTTTGTTTTTTCCTTACAAAAAGTCACACCAAACCAACCCTGAGCCTCAGTCTGACTTTTATTTAGAGGTTAAGAGGCAAGCAGAACCAGGGTTTGGTGCCCTGGTGCTAATGTGTATGCATACAGAGCTCTGAGGTTTATTTGCAGTGAGGAAAACGAGAAAGCTGTGAGTGACTTCCCCCTAGTGGCCGATATGCAGCACTGCAGAATTACTTGAAGGATTCCATTTGGGGAAAAAAAAAATGGCACTTTTTCAACCTATATCTTTCCTTCAGCTGGACATAGGATTGGAGAACGTCAGAACATGATTTATTGACCAGTTAATATAATTAACTGAGATTTATAAGCGGAAAAAAACGATCCTTTTTTTAAAAATATGATCGAAGCTGACAGCTTGTTCGATTTTGACAGCCAGCAAAATGGAAAGAGGCTTGAACACAGGAAACAGGATTTCTGATGGGGGGGCTGCAAAAAATAAAATTAAAACGATCCACCGAACGCAAATTTTTAATCACTTAATCACTTCATCAAGCGAGACATTGCCAATGACTTCTGATTAGTCGTTTTAGTTTTTGCACTGTAGCTAAGATGCTAATCTAGCTGACAAGGAAGCACCCAAAATCTTTTTCCTCAGACGGTGTTCAGTTATTTAAAGATTTACTGATATTTAACTTGCTTAGTGTATCAGGAAAAAGAAGAAGAAGAAGAAAAGAACAATACTTTAGAGTGTAGCTGAATATAGTGGCACTATATTGGAGGCGGCCATTTTGTAAAAACAGATATATTTTCGGTATCTGATCAGGTGAAAAGTACGCTTTTCGGCTCTTTTTCAGATAATCAGAAGAAAAACAATTCACCGAAGGAGATTAAACACAGGAATTGTGACCTATAAAAAAAAATAGATGTGATTCGATTGATTAATCAAGTTGCACTAACGCCGATAATTTGTCAATGTTTTTGTGGTAAAAATCTCTCACTCTGTCTTTCTTTCTCTCTGTCTGCTAATTTTTTATTAGCAATGTTGCTAACAAATTTATAAAAAAAATAATAATAATATAAATAATAAAAATTGTCACCTCCCCCGACACCAGGGCTAGCTGCTGACAAGCGTCTGGTCCGACTCCATTTTGACAATCCAGAAGAAAACACATATGGAAAGGAACAAATTCACCAAAGCCTTACGTTTGTTTACCACATGAATCTAATATTTTACACAAGAATACTTCAGGTTACAGACGATAAATGTGTAAATGACACTCTTTAGCTGTTCTTTAGAAGTTTCTATATGATTTCGGCAACTTGTTGAAAAGATTTTGGGTGAGTTAGCGACATTAGCTTTGTAGCTCCAGTGCGAAACCAAAGAATCTTCAGACACTGAATGTGTCGTGTCTAATCACTTATATCTGATGTGATATTACGTTTTGTAATACTTCAATCCAAGAAATCAACCGAAAACCAAAATTACTCCACGATGTCAGCTAACAAACTGTCCATAATTCTGACACGTGGACGATTCTGACAAGCACCTTCAGTCTTACGCTTGGAAAATGGACCTTATTTTTGTTGTTGTTGTTGTTGTTCAACGTGATCAGGTCTTAAGGGAAGGATTGTCACACCACAGGGATCCTGAAGCCATAGACAGATTTGTGAAGTCGGTAACAACCAACACGAGCTCTCCTGCAGCAAACACCACAAGTCCTCTGAACTAAAAAGATCGGCATCGTAAAACGCTTTATATATATACACCGTAAAGCTATATTTTGTCTATATGTACATGTGTATATATTTAGAAATATAAATATAGAGAGATTTAACAAAAAAAAAAAAAATCCTTTCCTTAAATGTTTCCAATGTTTGAAAGAGAGATAGAGAGAAAGAGAAGTGCTTAAGTAACACCTACTAAACGAATAATTGCACTGTGTCATATTTTCGGAAAGGTTCTACGAGTGTTTCGTATGTATGTTGAAAAGAAAATCGCCGAAGTACTAGCAGCTCTGAGCGCGAACACACGATCACGCACCAGCTCCTTCACTGTTTTACAATCACAATCATCCTTACGAGACCTCAAGAACTGCGACAACGAAGCCAAAAAGAAACCAAGCGTGAGGCGAAGAAGAAGAAGAAGAAGAAGAAGAAGCCGTCTTGCTCTATCAGCTGTGTGTATATACAACGTGGCAATCCTCAAAAAACGGGTTTTTTCAGGTGCGTTTTTTAAAAAACCTGAGTCTTTTCAGCTATTAATCAGCGCTAATCAGGAAAGTCTTTGATTACGATTGTGATTATGATCCGAATCGACTCCATGAGTTCTGAAATAAAGGAGTGAGAGGAAAAATTCTAATCGCCTAATGAGGATGATCTTTGACCGTAACAATCACTTGTTTAGTTGCTACAGAAAAAAATAAGAGAGAGAGAGAGAGAGAGAGAGACACCTAAAAAGATCTATTTTTGTACAAATGTAATTTTATCTCTTGCTTATGTCTCTTCATGCCGCCCTTCCATACCTCCTTTCGTAGGCTTTTGTATACGTTGTGTAAAATGTGGAAGAGAGGAGAAACTCGGATCTCTTTAAAAGTCGGGGACAGGAAAAGAGGAGAGGTCACCGGTGACGCCCCCTTTTGCAGCTTTTGCCTGTACTTTTGTTTTTGTTTTGATTTTCTTTCTTTCTTTCTTTTTTCATGTCACTGAGTGTCAGGATCCTCTGCTTTTTTTTTTTTGTCCGTTTTTAAAGATGTTATTTGTGCTTTGTTCGTTGTTGTTCTTTCATGAGAATAGGAAAAAAACAATTAAAGTTTAAAAAGATGAAAAGTGGCGTTTGTTCTTTTATTGACTTACTGTAAGCATTCTGCTGTAGTGCATGGGCTTGTATACAGTATACACCGATCAGGCATAACATTATGACTACTGAGAGGTGAAGTGAATAACTGATGATCTCCTCATCATGGTACCTGTTAGTAGGTGGGTTATATTATGTTCACAGCAAGTGAACATTTTGTCCTCAAAGTTGATGTTAGAAGCAGAAAAAATGGACAAGCGTAAGGATTTGAGCGAGTTTGACAAAGGACCAAATTGTGATGGCTGGACGAATGGATCAAAGCATCTCCAAAACTGCAGCTCTTGTGGGGTGTTCCCGGTCTGCAGTGGTCAGTATCTATCAAAAGTGGTCCAAGGAAGGAACAGTGACAGGGTCATGGGTGACCAAGGATCATTGATGCACGTGGGGAGTGAAGGCTGGCCCGTGTGATCCGATCCAACAGACTGTTGCTCAAATTGCTGAAGAAGTTAATGCTGGTTCTGATAGAAAGGGGTCAGAATGCACAGTGCAGGACGGGTCAGGGCTGCTTTGGCAGCAAAAGGGGGACCAACACCAATATTAGTCAGGTGGTCATAACGTTATGCCTGGTCAGTCTGAAAGGTGCCATGAAGTGTTATTCACTTCAGAGGTCAGTAAAGTTATGCCTGATCGGTGTGTACGTACATGAGCATACTCAGTCACTGCTCGTGACATCGTATCTGCATCAAATTTCTCTCATGTGAATCTACATCAGCCTCAGTCTGAAGTTCACATCATTCTGTGTTTCTGTTGTTCTTGGGTCCATAAACATCAACAGTGTGTGTAGACCAAAAAAATGGAGTCTTATTTTATTAGAAACTCATTTTCCACCAGTTTCTCCTCACTAGATACATTGCTGGAATCAGTTGTGGATCGACAGCACGATGAGCTGATGTTTTACTTCGCACCATGACGCAATCTGATTGATGTGTGTGTGTGTGTATATATGTATATATATATATATATATATATATATATATGTATATATATATATATATATATATATATATATATATATATATATATATATATATATATATATATATATATATATATATATATATATATATATATATATATATATATATATATATATATAAAAAAAAAAGAACAACTTTATTGAGTCACAGGTCAAGTCCAGTTTCTCATGCAGCCCTTGTAACACACTGAAATTCAACAGAGAGAGAGAGAGAGAGAGAGAGAGAGAGAGAGAGATAGCAGAGGTTGATTTAACGCCAACCTTCACTTTGCAGGAAAATACAACACTCATCCACCATTATTACTACTGCACACACAGTAAGAGCACAAAGAAAAGAGAGCGGGTTAAAACCGAGAAGCTGAATGGAAGGTTACACAAACCTGAGGCAGTGTTAAAGCCCAGCTTGATATTTGGTCACTATGGTCCACAGATGCAGCTACATAACATATAAAGCAACTTTGCGTCTGAGCACAGAAAGACTAAAGTATTGCAGGATGATTAATTTATACATAATCGATTTTTTACAGTGACCCCGGGACCTGCGATTTCATTCTTATTCCCAATTTTCCTTACATTATCAAGGCATCTCTCTTGACGGTTTTGTTCTAACCTGAAGCAGCGCTCCTTCTAAGTCGAAATCTAAGGTGGTCATAACACTTAATACCGTGATAACAAATCTGAGCGTTTCTGTTCGGCGTGTAGGATCTCAACTGCACAAATGCTTGCACTGATTGCAATCAGTTTCAAATAAGCAGGGTGTGTGTGTGTGTGACTACAGCAGAACACTGGATATTCACAGAATACGTCGGATCACATCAGATAGTCATGTAATGAAAACCGTGTGCATGTTGAACAGGAACATGAAGCGTGAGGAAGTGCGAGAGTTCACATGTCTAGAAAATGTCTCAACGTTACAGGAAAACACACAAGAAGGAATAAAGGAATAATCGAAAGATGTTCAAACTAAAACTCAGGACAAAAATAAATGAATGCTAGTGAAAAAGTCATTTTTTTTTATAAAAGATTATAAAGAGTGGAATTCTTCCTTTATAGAGAAATACGTGACAGCAAAACGTTAGTCTTCTTTATACCATTTCACACCGTGGGCTCTAACCGTGTAGCCGCTTTAATAAATTCCACCTTAAAATGGCACCGAATCAGGCACACCATAAACACTGGCAGACAGACGACAACTAGACCAGTGTCACGTGTGAGAACTGGTGACTGGACAACAAACCCATGGGTCACTTCTGGCTGGAGTTAATGTACAAAAAAAAAAATCAACACATTCTACAAAACAGAACAAGTGAGAAAGCCTGTTAAGCCTAGGAGAGGAATCGAAGCTGCCTAGAATCTACAAGACCAAAATATACACGTATCAGCGCTGAGGGGTTTAACTGATCAAAGAAGGGAACAGCTCATGTTTAGGTAAGGCAGAGAGATACAGACAGACAGAGAAAGAGAGAGAGTGAGTGGAGAGTGTTTTAGTGCAGAGACGGTTTAAAAGAAGTGGTGTTGTGGTATTTTTTTTGTAACGCGAGTCTCTCTGCGTCGGCTGCTCTGGACACGTGCGTACGCCGTGCTTCCTGCCGAGACCAGGTGATCATGGGTATGAACGGCCTTGGCCTCGTGGTTCCTCGTAATAAATGTCCTTCTTCCCCAAAAAAATGAAAAATACAAAATTAAAAAAAAAAAAGCAACGATAATAAAATAAAGCCTGCGCGTGTTCTAGCTTAGCAGTCGCTCTTCCACAGCTTGATGGTCTTGTCGTTCTCTAGTGCTGCTGATGCGATGATGTTCTCTGTCGGGTGGCAGGCGGTCGAGATCACGACATCTGGAGGAAAAGGAGAAAGGAGACCGTTTACTGGGAGTGGTATATACTGCTGAATTCTCAAATCTGATTGGTCAGGTGGTGGAAAAATTCTCTGATAGCAGCTTAAACTGTAAGCTGTGCAAGATCCTAGCAGACATGACATAACCGCCTAGCAACAACTGGAAACTGGAAGTGAGGGCATGAAGCCTTTATTATCGTCACACATACATTACAGCACAGTGGAATTCTTTTCTACGAAATATCCCAGCTTAGGAAGTTGGGGTCAGAGCAGAGGGGAAGATAAATATAGAATCTACTGCCCCATCATCACCACTACCCACAAGGTGGACATATTTTATACTATATAAATATTGTATTTACTGCCCCATCACCACCACTGCGCCTGTGGTGGCATACTACATACACTATATAAATATAGCATTTACTGCCCCGTCAACACCACCGCCCCCGTGGTGGCATACTACATACACTATATAAATATAGTATTTACAATCCCCATCACCACCACTGCCCCTGTGGTAGCATACTATATAAATATAGTTTTTACTGCCCCATCACAACCACTGTCCCTGTGGTGGCATACTATACACTATATAAATATAGTATTTACTGCCCCCATGACCACCACTGCCCCCGTGGTAGTATACTATATACTATATAAATATAGTATTTACTGCCCCGTCATCACCACTGCCCCCATGGTGACATACTATATACTACCTATAGTATTTACTGCCTCATCACCACCACTGCCCCTGTGGTGGCATACTATGTACTATAAAAATATAGTATTTACAGCACCCATAACCACCACTGTCCCTGTGGTAGCATACTACATAAATATAGTATTTACTGCCCCCATGGTGGCATACTATATAAATATAGTATTTACAGCCCCATCACCACCACTGCCCCCATGGTGGCATACTATATACTATATAAATATAGTATTTACAGCCCCATCACCACCACTGCCCCCATGGTGGCATACTATATACTATATAAATATAGTATTTACAGCCCCATCACCACCACTGCCCCCATGGTGGCATACTATATACTATCTACAGTATTTACTGCCCCGTCACCACCACCGCCCCTATGGTAGCATACTATATAAATATAGTATTTACTGCCCCCATCACGGCATACTATATAATATATAAATACTATAGCAACCACCTAGTCACAATTAATCTAATACTAATAATAAACAGATTAAAAAACCTTATGTTTAACAATAATGTTAAATGTAGAACTGTTCATATGGTGACTTTTCTTTTGTAAGGAGATGTTCCAAAGAGACTCTGAGCACGTGGTGTAATATATATATATATTTTTAATACATTTTTTAACCATTAAAATGAAAGACCAGCTCTGTTCAGCTCTAGAGTAGCATTTCTGGCTATAGTTGTTTCTTTACCTGTGTGACCTTGCAGCTTTTGTACGATCTCCTTAGTCTGCAAGTTCCAGATGTAAACCATGTTGTCTTCCGAGCCTGAGACGATCCACTGAGAGGGGGGAAGAGTTAATAATACAGTCAGAAAAATCACAAAACAATAAAATTACCTATGCTTAAGCAATAATTTTAACATTCAAAATAAAAGTCCCACACACTAAAAGCTGAGAGCGCCTTACCTTGCCGCCTGTGACGGAGAAATTCGCAAATATGCAATATTTCTCGTTTTTGTGACCTGTGTACGTTTTCAAGCACTAATAAAAAAAAATAATAATAATAAAGTTAGTTAATAAGCAGAAAATCTTCAGTGTAAATTGCAGGCCAATTTTCTCATTAAAAATAATGTTGCAGCGTTTTCCAGAGTTACAGCCCTCACCTTTCCTTTGCTGTAATCCCAAAGCTTCAGGGTGCTATATAAACAACATAAATGGTTTTAAACTGCAGCATTTCTAATCAATGTGCTCGAAAAACAAATATTATAAATTAAACGTGTTATAATCAGAATCAGCAGGAGGGCTGGTACTCACTTATCCAGCGTGGCAGCCAGAATGTATTTGCCATTGGGGGAAAACTTCACAAAGGACACAGGGGGGTTGTCATCATCTGAGGAAGACATGCGGCGTTAGATGATGATGCCGATTATTCTATATCTGCCAGCTTTTACAGACGTTCTAGTGCTTAATAGAGTTTAAGAACTTACCAATGAGTGTTTTAAGGCACTGGCCTGATGCTGTGTCCCAAATACGGCTGTAACAACATTTAAACCGAGCATTAATGACAAGCTCAAGATCATTAACTGTTCTCCACCAAAACAAGCATAACATTATGACCACCTGCCTAATATTGGTGTTGGGCCCCCTTTTGCTGCCAAAACAGCCCTGACCCGTCCTGCACTGTGTATTCTGACCCCTTTCTATCAGAACCATCATTAACTTCTTCAGCAATCTGAGCAACAGTAGCTCATCTGTTGGATCGGATCACACGGGCCAGCCTTCACTCCCCATATGCATCAATGATCCTTGGCCACCCATGACCCTGTTGCCGGTTCACCACTGTTCCTTCCATGAACATTTTTGACCACTGCAGACCGGGAACACCCCACAAGAGCTGCAGTTTTGGAGATGCTCTGATCCAGTGGTCTACCCATCACAATCTGGCCCTGGTCAAACTCAATCAAATCCTTACACTTGTCCATTTTTCCTGCTTCTAACTGCATGATGAGGAAATCATCAGTCTTATTCACGGCACCTCCAAGTAGTCATAATATTATGCCTGATCGATGTATATAACAGGTTTGAGCGTTCTTATGAAGTTTACTCACCACAGGCCATCGTAGCTGCTGGACACTATCAGAGAGCCATCTCTGTTAAAATGGACCTGAAGCCGGAAAAGTTACATATAAAACGTCATTTATGCCACGACTAGTTAAAGCTTTATTACCTATAATAACTGAAAAGAGTCGTGTTCTTGCTAGTAATGTTGATTAGTTTTCTAGATCGGCATGCCCTCTTGTATTTTACTGCCTATGTAATGTTTACAGACTTGCAGCAGAAAAGCGGATACTCACTGCAGAGACCGGGTCCGAGTGAGCAGGCAACGTTTTCAGACACTTCCCCGTCTTAACGTCCCATATCCGAACGCTCTCGTCAAACTTGCGTGATGGAAAAAACACATTTAGCATTCAAGCGTCTTATATAATGACGTGAAGGGAAAAGAAGCAGGAGGAAGTGAACTTACTGATCCAGACACGATGAGATTGGACTGAGGATTGAAATTACAGCAGAACACATAGTTGCTGTGGCCCTTCAAGGTTTTCAGGCATTTTCCCTAAGAAATCAAAGAGGAGGGGGGGAAAATCATCATCATCATCATCATCCTCAATAAACCATCATCCTCAACCATACCCTTGGTTTTACTCATTATTCCTACAACATAGTAATATTTTTTCATGACTTACGGAGCTGACGTCCCAGATCTTCAGTGTTTTGTCATCAGATGCCGAGACCAGGAGGTTGGAATCGGAGGACCAGGCCACGTCTGAGATTCCCTGTAGGCAGACGATCATGAGAACAAGACTGAGCCTCTTTTAAACCCCCTGGCATACCCCCAGGTTCAAACTCTGATGTAATATGAAAGCTCTATGATTTAATCAGCACAGACCCAGACTCTTGTTTGTACATTGAGTAACAAATCCCAGATGATTTAAGGATCCAGATTAAATCAAAACATGTAATCATGATCAGTGAGTCAACAACTGGCTAAAGCAAATAGTCCTAGAGTGGATAGAAAGTTTTTCTGGTTGCAGTTTAGGAGTTAGGAAATCGTAATACTTGTTCAGGATTAAACTTCATTTTTGCTCAATTTGTTATTCTTAGCTTTAATTAATTTAATGCCCACGTGACTGAGCAACACTGCGTAAATAAATAAATAAATAAATAAATAAATAGAACCATGATATAATTCCGGTTTTAAATACACATAATAAAATTTAAAATACAAATGCATTGATCTTAAGCTGTGTTTGAATGACATGAAACATTCCCATCCAAACACTTAACTAAAAATGTCAATCCACAGACACCAAGTTGTCTGATGTAATGATGCAACAATCTAAACTTGTCTACACTGAATAAGAAATCTACTACAGAGAGAGAGAGAGAGAGAGAGAGAGAGAGAGAGAGAGAGAAAGAGAGAGTGAGAGGCAGACAGAGAGAGACAGACAGACAGAAAGAGATAGAGAGAGAGAGAGAGAGAGAGAGAGAGAGAGAGAGAGTGAGAGGCAGACAGAGAGAGACAGACAGACAGAAAGAGATAGAGAGAGAGAGAGAGAGACAGAGAGAGAGAGAGAGAGAGAGAGACAGACACACAGAGAGAGAGAGAGAGAGAGAGAGAGAGACAGACAGAAACACAGAGAAAAAAAGAGATAGGGGGGGCAGACAGAAACAGACAGACAGACAGACAGAGAGAGAGTGAGAGAGAGAGAGAGAGAGAGACACATCACAATCCCTGATAACATGAACAACTCCTCATGCTAGAAAATTTGGTGTAAAGAACAAAACTCAGCTTCCACTTACAAGTTTGTGTCCGGATATTGTCTTCTCAAACTTCCCATCATACGCACCCCAGATTTTGATAAGTTTATCGGCAGCTGAAAAACAAGGCCAGTCATAAGTCCACAAACGGTCAAAGAATGCTGCAAAACCATCTTCTGTCTAATTATTACTTCCTGTGTGTGGAGACAAATATACTCACTCGCTTATTTAGCTCTACTCACAAAAAACCCCGGCAATGTGATGCTATTAATAACTGCCTCGCCTTCATTTATGTTATTACCGTTTAATTCAAAGTATTGTTGTTATAACAGATTTATTTTAACATCCTATGAATATTCAGCACCCCTATAAAATACACAGATGGACTCTTCCACCTAAACGTGAAGCTTTTTATCCTGAATTAAGTTTCCTCCCTGTTCTGGTGAATCACAAAAACATAATGCTCCAAAATAATTTCAGTATAAAGCCATTGTTAACTTGTACGAGGGGTCATTAATGGAGTAGTGATGAACTCGATGAATATACTCACACGAACTGGCGAGCCACTCCCCACTCGGACTGAACTTGACCGAGGACACGGCCTTCGTGTGGCCCGCGAGGGTGAACTTCAGTGTGTAGTTAGGCTTCGCGGGTGCGGACTATATCGGGATAAAAACGGAAAACAGGGCAGTGAGATGCAGCGACACATTTTGCATGAACGCTAGAATCACAGACAGTAAATAAATCACTTCTTACTGTGTTACAGTCAGGAGGAGCAAAGTGGTAGGTGTTTACAGGAAGTCATTTACTCCAAAGAAAAAGTCTGTCCTTTTGTGAAGGTAAGACGTCTCCGAGTGGTGCATTTAACACATTTAAAATCGTCACATGATCGTTTCTCACTAATTTGTTTACTCAGTTGTCGATGGTGCTATATTGAGGTATAAAATTCATTTCAGAGGATGTCGAGGAACCACAGCTCCAACCGGTGGTTAGGGCAGTGGAGGCTCAACTGGTTAAGGTTCTGGAGGGGTTGAAGCTCAAACCTCAACACCACCAAGCTGCCAATGTTGGTCCCTTAAACCTTTCTGCTTCAGAGGCTCTGTATCACGACTGACCCTGCGCTCTGACCCCAGCTTTGGAAGTTGTGGAAAAAAAGAATTTCACCTTGCTGTAATGTATGTGATAATTAAAGGCTTCTGCCTCTTCTTCAAACAATTACAGGATATGTGTAGGAGCTATTATATAGACTATATTGCCAAAAGTTTTGGGACACCCCTCCAAATCACTGAATTCAGGTGTTGTTTTTCAGGGTTTGTGCTTGACTCCTTAGGTCCAGTGAAAGGAACTCAATGCTTCAGCATATCAAAACATTTTGGACAATTTCATGCTTTGTGGGAACCATTTTGGGATGGCCCCTTCCTGTTCCAACATGACTGCACACCAGTGACCAAAGCAAGGTCCATAAAGACAAGTTTGGTGTGGAGTTTGGCGTCTTGCACAGAGACCTGACCTCAACCCCATAGAACACCTTTGGGATTTCCACAAGTTTTGGGTGTGTTTATGGGAATTTTTGACTGTTCCTCTAGAAGCGTATTTGTGAGGTCAGGCACTGATGTTAGACGAGGAGGCCTGGCTCGCAATCTCTGCTCTAATTCATCCCAAAGGTGTTCTATGGGGTTGAGGTCAGGACTCTGTGCAGGCCAGTCAAGTTCCTCCACACCAAATTGACTCATCCATGTCTTTATGGACCTTGCTTTGTGCACACTACCCCCTCGTTGATTATTTTCCTAACAACAGCGCTCTCCTGAGTAGTATACTCACATAACAATGTAAGAATTGTACAAATAGATCCGCCTTCAAAATAACAACCCTTCATGAAACGATGAATAAGAAATTTGACCTGTCTGATAATAACACAAGGTACAAGGAAGCAGAGAAAAGCTAAAATAATACAACAGGCCATGTGACACACCAGGGTGTTTTTTTAATACTGTAATAAACTGATTGGATAAACATAGACTGATTGTTTTTTTGGTTTTTTTTAATCACACATCATAAAGTTGCTTACTTTACTCTGGCTGGCCGAGGCAGCGGAGGCTGTCGGCGTTTTAGTCGATTCAGTCTCTGGTTTCTTCTCTTCACTTGCCATAGTGAGTGAGGAGCAGGGACTGGGGATAGAGACGCTGCTTCCACCTCAGCCGGACTGACGGATATAAAAAAAAAAACATGAGAATAAATGTTGAAATAAATAAGTAGCTTTCATATTACAGAGGAAAATTTAAAGTCAACAGTAATAAGAGTATTATAACAGAGTTACAAACAAATGAGTTAGCTAATAGCTTTATTTGATTTCTCTCTTTGGAGGCAAGGAGTTAGATTTGTCTTAGAAATGGAAATTTTTCTGAAATGGATATTAAATGGATATTATTCTGAATTTTTTTATTTCTAACATTTATATTTATTATAGATAGATAGATAGATAGATAGATAGATAGATAGATAGATAGAACAGATGAATGGATTGGTAGAGATATAGGTGGATGGAAGGATAGACAGACAGACAGACAGACAGACAGACAGACAGACAGACAGACAGACAGACAGACAGACAGACAGACAGATAGATAGATAGATAGATAGATAGAAAGAACAGATGAATGGATTGGTAGAGATATAGGTGGATGGAAGGATAGACAGACAGACAGACAGATAGATAGATAGATAGATAGATAGATAGATAGATAGATAGATAGATAGATAGATAGGCAGATGTATGTATGTATGGATGGATGATAGATACCTTAAATACATTAATATTTCAGTAATATAAAATAAATAACTACATATATTAATAAAAATGCAAGTGATAATAACGCAATACCTACATGTATTACTGTACCTATAGTTAGTGTTGAAGATAGCTGCAGCAACTAATAACTCAATTATACATTAATTCATGAAGCTAGTCAGTAAAATGATGCGGTTAGCTAGCGTTACTGCAGGACTACGCTAATTATGCTAATGCTACACCGAACACAGCGAACGTTATATAGCAAACGTAAAGTCGGCGACTAATAAACCGTTAACTGGACCTAATCTAACAGTACTATATCAGAAAAATAAAGTCTTTATTAAGTAAACTGCTTTACAAAATGTGCTCTAAAAACGCAGACGAAGCGGAGGTTACTCTTGTTTAGCAGGGGGAGAAAGCAAAATGAGGCCTACCAGGGCTGTATTCCAAATAGTTCATTGCTTTCTATTTAGGTGCACTCGATCACCTTAAGGAAGTGCGGCTTATGCGCCCTTAAACGGAGCGCCCTAAACGCTCACTCGGAGCCGTTTAGGATACAGCCAAGGAAAACCCGACAGAACGTTAAGCTAACGTTAACTGGCTAGCGAAATGCCTAATGGAAACGCTTCAATATCACTTTGAGATCCAACACAGTGTAATTTAATAGCCTGTAATTAAAAGAAAAACATTTAACGATGTTTCTTTTCTAATCCCGGCCGCTTAGAAATGGCCCGAAGCGCCCTAAAAGAAACTCCATTCTCTGTGCACACTGCAAAATCCTTTTACATTCATTCAAACAATACAAGATCATGTAGAAAACATCTCTCACCCTCCGACTCTGTAGGCGAGCGACGTGGTTTTAAATCTCCAAATGGACCAGAAGCCTTTACCCCGAAATAAATGCGGTTAGTTCGCGTGAAAACACCACGTTTTTGTGTTTACATTGAATCGGTACACTGTGCAGGGTTTGATGGAGCGAGTCCAGGCGGGGAAATGTGGCGTGGAGGTGAGTAATGCGCATGCGCAAAGATGGAGGCGCGGAGGGAAAAAATATCTGCAAAGCGCTCTAGTTTTCTAATAAGGGTATTTGTTTAGATTGGTTTAAAATGTTAGAGTTATTTTAACCACTAAGACATCATGAACCCCTTGTGTGTTCATTTTTGTAAAGAACATGAAATCCTCCAAGACTGATCGTGTAAAAAGATTCTGAGTTGATGTTTATGGTTTAAACTTCTTTCATGGAAATGTTGATGGTTATCTGTTTCCTACATTACCCACAATGCCGTTTGACTCCCTGCCCATCAACTCCTAAAGAGCGATGCAGCAGCGCTTTAATGTTTCAGTCGGTCCAGCTCTCTCACCTGCTCATCTGTACACTCAGCTCAAACAGATCCAGATTTTAAGCCAAATGAGCATTATTATTTTTTCTGGGATCCCAAATGTACACTATATTGCCAAAAGTTTTGGGACACCCCTCCAAATCATTGAATTCAGGTGTTGTACACTGGTACATTTAAAATCGTCACATGATCGTTTCTCTAAACACTCAAGAACAGTCTAGAGGTACACAACATAAGACAACACTTATTTGTTTACTCAGTTGTCTATGGTGCTATACTGAGGTATAAAGTTCATTTCAGAGGATGTCAAGGAACCACAGGTCGAACCAGTGGTTAGGGCAGTGGAACCTCAACTGGTTAAGGTTCTGGATTGTGTTCAAGCCTCAGCACCGTCAAACTGCCACTGTTAGGCCCTTAAGCATGGCCCTTAACCCTCTCTGCTCCACGACTGACCCTGCGCTCTGACCCCAACTTCCAAAGCTGTGTAGAAGAAATGTGATGAAAAGAACACCTTGGGATGAATAACAGAGGAGACTGTGAGCCAGTCCAAAACTGGGATGTCTGCCTTTACATGCACATGAATGTAATATGGAGTTGTCCCGCCCTTTGCAGCTATAACAGGTTCAACTCTTCTGGGAAGGCTTTCCACAAGGTTTTGGAGTGTGTTTATGGGAATTTTTGACCATTCCTCTAGAAGCATATTTGTGAGGTCAGGCACTGATGTTGGATGAGAAGGTCTGGCTCACAATCTCCGCTCTAATTCATCCCAAAGGTGTTCTATGGGGTTGAGGTCAGGACTCTGTGCAGGCCAGTCAAGTTCCTCCACACCAAACTCACTCATCCATGTCTTTATGGAACTTGCTTTGTGGACTGGTGTGCAGTCATGTTGGAACAGGAAGGGGTCATCCCCAAACTGTTCCCACAAAGCATGAAATTGTCCAAAATGTCTTGGTATGCTGAAGCTGAAGCATTAAGAGTTCATTACAATCGAACTAAGATGCCAAGCATGAAAAACAAGACCTGAATTCAATGATTTGGAGGGGTGTCCCAAAACTTTTGGCAATATAGTGTAACTACCTTGTACACACCTGAAGCTTTAAAAGAAAACACATACACCCACTGTAGCTGGAATGTATGAGACAAAACACCCCTGTCCATATGGTTTCAAAGACAAATTGTGAAATATTCAGTGATTCCCGACTTGATTGAGCTTTTTGAGCTGTATTATGAGCTGCATCTCAAATCAAAAAGACCTGAAAGTGTAGAAGGAGAGTACTCAGTAGTAATCTAGACTGGTCTATAGGTATGACATTTAAAGCCTGACACTAGTGAGTTTTCTATAGGTGGTTTCATTGCTGAATTCCTACACTAGTGTCAGGATAGTGAATTAGACTGAAATAACACACACTTCATTTAAATGTGGAATAAGTAATTGTGCCTCAAAGTAACAGTTAAAAATACTAAATCTGTTTTCATAGTTAAAGCAATGTTTCTGTTGAATAGATTAAGAAAACAAAAGAGGAGATACTGAGTTTCTCTCATGGCCATTTGGAGCCATAACCCCTAGTCTGAAATCTCCTGATCTACACCGTTGTGTTTGTGTTAGAGATCGCTCACTAACTCAATATGTCTGAGTTATATAGCTGTATTGCATTCTGGTATCATGTGCTGTATCCATTAACTCTACCTCCTTTTTCTCTGTAATATGACATCATTAAGAACATTGCTATGGAAAAACAGTGTGTGAAAAGAGAAGCTCTTGCTGTTTTGTTTTTTAGGAGATAAGTTAATCCCAATGGAAATTCTTTTGCCAGAGACTGCTTCAGAGAAATAAATAGAAATGAAATGTTCTATACATATACAAAATGACAAGACCATAATGCACATAATATGATATTACCAATCACTGATCAGGCACCAGCCTTCACTTCCCACCTGCATCAGTGAGCCTTGACCGCCCATGACCCTGTCACCGGTTCACCACTGTTCCTTCCTTGGACCACTTTTGATAGATTCTGACCACTGCAGACCGGGAACACCCCACAAGAGCTGCAGTTTTGGAGATGCTCTGATCCAGTGGTCTATCCATCACAATTTGGCCCTTCGTCAAATTCACTCAACTCCTTATGCTTGTCCATTTTTCTTGTCCACACATCAACTTTGAGGACAAAATGTTCACTTGCTGCCTAATATATCCCACCCACTAACAGGTGCCATGATGAGGAGATCATCAGTGTTATTCACTTCACCTCTCAGTGCTCAGAATGTTATTCATGATCAGTGTACATATTGCAAATATTGTAAATTAGGATAGTGTAAATAACAGTGAAACATGACTGTTACTCCTCATGCTTATGATAAGCTTTCCATTTTAATTGGATATGTAAAGTACAGAAACATTGCCTTGTCTTGAGTATAATTTTTCTGAAGCTTTTGAGTGCCTTTATTAACATTTTTTTAATGTCATTTAACATACGATAATTGACTGTACTCATAACTCAATTCTCATATATTTCTCTTCTTTTAATAGTTAAAGCAAAGGAATTACATACAGCACACATCCCACACTTCTTGCATGTCACTTTTAGTGTAAAACTATAATGTTTCCCTTAGGATCATGGCAGGGTCATCCAGGGTGTCATCCAGGGGACTTTTATTGCAGCATTTTATGTATAATTATTGTTAAATTTTAATCGTGCCTGTTATAAATTAAACTGGAGCTCAGAAAGCTTTATAAAGACAAATAAGCAGCATACAGGAATAAGCAACAAAAAATGTAATAGAAAAATAATTATATTTTTCTATAATAAAGTCTGCAGTTAGGAGAAAATAATAATAAAGTATTGGGTAAAGCATCAAATTATTGCTGGGTAACAAATAAAATAAATTAGAAAGTGTGAGGATTTCGGTATATATTACATACTAAAAGAAGAAAAACAAAAGAATATGATGAAAGGTGACTTATTATGTAGACGCTTGCTCGCGACCTGTTTTAGTTTTCGCACCTGTATTTAGAAGTCCCGCCTTCGTTCTCGGATTGGTTAGAATATTACACTCAAAGTATCTGATTGGTAGATTATAAACTGCCAACCAATCTTAGCGAAAGAAAATTAGTTTTCGGAATATGGGTGGGGAAAAAAAACGCGCCAACGCGCATGCGCATAGCGTTTCTTGTACCTCATCTCTGTGCTGCCTAGAGGAGCGACCCCGCATCAGTCCCAGGCTGTAGTCCACCTGGAACCGCGATATAAGTAATGTAGGATTTTTTCCTTCTGTTTCTAGCGCGTTTTGCATGCAGGTATTGATCGGTGATGTGATAGTATAGCGGTTAAGGGATAAATATGCACTTCGGGCCATATGTGCATGTATATAGTTAGCGCGCTACAGCGACTAGCATTGTTTTCAACACAAAGCTCCGTCTGTGACTCGCGAAAATACAAGACTCGGCTATGCCATTAATAACATTTTAATTTTATTTTACATCTCTCAGTGCACGCTTTCACACACGTGTGAGTTTTATTACGCAAATATTGGGTGAAATGTTCTACAATTTAGTCATTTATGTCTCGTCCGACATCGCAGTGGACTACATTTGCTAGCATGCTAATGCTAAAGCAGCTAAAAACCCGCCCGCCATGTTTTGATGGATGTTTGCTAACAAGCCTTCGCTAACTAGCTACACCGCTAAAGCTAGTTTCTCTCTTACTTTTAAACAGGCTTATTATTATTATTTTTTTTATTTATTTATGTTAAAAATATAAATTAATCCCGGTGCATTTTTTATCTATGTTAAAGACGTACATTAAAATATGAACATATGAGCAAATATACCCAGTGTTAGTTTAGCATGCATGCTAATATACTCTTTCCCTCCATTCTACACGAACATGTTATCGTTTTAATTTCGCACAAAAAAAACTTCATCGTTTCGCTGTTAGGTCACCAAGATTTTATTTAATTTATTTATTTCTGTATGCAGAGTCGTGGTGGGATAAATGTATCCGAGCTTTATGAGGTAACTAACTGATGTTATGATGTAGCGTTGTAGTTTATGAGCCCTTATTATTTAAATGCCCCCCTTTTTTTTACATTTATAACAGTCAGGTTTTATCTCACAGTTATATCTATCAGTTTGGAGTGTGTTTTATTATACATGGTTGAAGCAGAGTTGTGAGACGAATATAGCCATCGAGCTAACAGCTAGCAGGTTTACGCGGGAGCAGAACTTTCCCCCAGTCGCAGCATCAAAGTAATATACTTCGGGTCGCTGACTGCAATCAATTTATACCGCAGCGCTGCTGAATTCTCTGCTCTGATTGGTTAATTCCCTAGCACGACAGTAGTCCCGGCGGTAAGGTTCGAATAACAGGTTTATATCAATGCGCTCGTTCTAATACTTTCATGTTGCCAGAGTAACAGTTCACACAGGATGCTCCGCGTAATTTTAAGCGCTGTTTTGGACGCGATTAAATGTAGTCCCTAGATAATTTCCTATTTATAGAAGCCCCTCTGTGATTTAATATTTATCTAGATATGCCTGTAGACACCTTCAGATTAGATTAGTTTGTTATTGCTCCCCAGAGATAATTCAAGCCTGAGCTTTCGTCAGCGGAAGATGGACAGCCTTGCGAGGAAATTACTCCAGGACCTCACGTAAATGTAATCTGAGTTCAGATAGAGCACACATGTCAATGATTTTCTGTACAGATGTTTGAAAACTGTCAGATTGCTCCTGTCGTCTCGTATCTTTAATAGAAATAGTCAGCCAGTTTTCCTGTGACGGAAAAGTCATCGGAGAAAAGGTTATTATTTATACCTCTTATGCTATTGCGTAAGCAACAACAGGAACTAACTTTCCTCATGGACAGTCCAGAGTTTAAATACGAAACGTCGTACATGAAAATTTGGCGATTTGCTGTTTTATAACACTTCAGTCCACACTGTTGGAGCTAAATAATCAACACCACGTTACACCACTCCATCACTTCATTTTAGACTGTTTTGATTAATCCGGAAAAAGTGAATTATTTCTCTCACGTTAGAGACAAAGCATATATAAATCAGCTTGAAGTCCTGTTTGAGTGACTCACTATAGGCTCGGTTACTTCCCTCAAACCATGACCCTGAATGTTTAACCACATAACCCATTCTGTTTTGGTTCCTCATTTTCACAGAGGTTACGAGGTCAGATCCTGCAATGGGATGTAGTCTCTCTCGGATGAGCGAAACCAAGAGACAAACCCAGAGAGAGCGTCCGTCGAAACCTGTACAGTAACGTCATATTCGTGCAGAGCCGGCAAGCCGACTGAAAGCAGCAGCTCTGCCGCCGAACCGAAATGTCGGATGTCACGTCACCAACTCCAGAACCTCCTCAAATCGTCAACCCTCCACCTCCCGAGGTGACGAACGCCACTAAACCCGGCCGCAAGACCAATCAGCTGCAGTACATGCAGAATGTCGTGGTCAAGACTCTGTGGAGGCATCAGTTCGCCTGGCCTTTTTACCAGCCAGTCGACGCCATCAAGCTCGGATTGCCGGTGAGTTTAGCTCGTAGGGGTGGGCTGAATATGGGCAAATAAAGCCATGGGGCCTCGCATCATTTTTACATTACATTGAAACTTCAGTGAGTAACGCTGATATTATAACATTGATATATGATGACATTCAGGATGAGTGAATTTTAAATAGCATTTACTGATCTCTGGTTATCTTTTCTGACGTTTTTGCGCTTTCATTTGTCATGCTAGGCCACGTTAGAGTTGATAAACTAGTTCTAATTGCTGTTGATAACACAATTTTTTTCCTTTATTAGGATTATCACAAGATAATAAAGAATCCTATGGATATGGGCACCATCAAGAAAAGGCTAGAGAACGTGTACTACTGGAGCGCCAGTGAATGTATGCAAGACTTCAATACAATGTTTACCAACTGTTACATCTACAACAAGGTGAGCGGTGGAACGTAAACGCACCATGGTGTTGACTGTATAATGGTATACTAACAGCATTGGGTGTGTTTCCTACACAGTGCCATAGATGTGATGTGGCACGTGTTACTATAAATGTACAAAATGTTAGTCATGCTGGCTCAAGCTTTAATAAAAGCCTGATAAGAAAATGAGTTATTCTGTAAGATTTGCTTCCAGGGACTAAATCAGACCTGGTTCTCATACTGGATATATTTTTTGAGTGAAATCTATTTTAGGCTTATTAGCATGGCTCTGATTGTGATTTTTTTTTTTTGGTTGATTAGCCAACAGATGACATCGTTTTAATGGCTCAAGCATTGGAGAAGATCTTCCTGCAGAAGGTTGCTCTGATGCCCCAAGAGGAAGTGGAGCTGCTTCCTCCTGCCCCTAAAGGCAAAGGCCGGAAACCTGGACCAGGTACATCATTGTGGATGTTGCACAGCAATAACGCTGCAGCATGGGTTAATTCAGGTGAATATACATTTCTTTGGTTGTTAAATGCAGGTCAGCAGGAGGGGACAGTGACTTCTGGCTCGCCAACCTCAGCATTCCCGGGTGCCACTTCGCCAGGCTCTCAACCGCCAGTCATCTCTCCTCCAGTGCCTGCTGTCACACCCAGCACACCCACTGTACAGAACACACCCGCCACCCCCATCATGCCTGGCATGCCTCCCTCGCAACCCTTCGGCAAAGTAAGTGATCAAGAGACAAAAGACGACTGTCCTTTTTGTAGCCGTGTGTCCATGATGGTGTCTCACCTCTTTCTGCTTTCTCCCTGTGTGTGTACGGATTCTTTTGTCCAAGAAGAAAGGGGTAAAGAGGAAAGCAGACACCACCACACCCACTACCTCTGCCATCACGGCCAGCAGCAGCGAATCGCCCAACCCTCTCTCCGAAAGCAAGCAAGCCAAAGTGGCACTGCGGAGAGAGAGCACCGGGCGAGCCATCAAACCACCGAAAAAGGACTTGGACGATGGAGAAGCGGGTCAGCCCGGAGGCAAACGAGGCCGGCTCACGGAGCACCTCAAACACTGCGACACCATCCTGAAAGAAATGCTGTCCAAGAAGCACGCTGCGTACGCCTGGCCGTTTTACAAGCCCGTTGACGCCGAAGCACTCGAACTGCACGACTACCATGACATCATCAAACACCCCATGGACTTAAGTACAGTCAAAGTATGGAGTGGCAAAGATTAGAAATACAGTATATAGAATCCATAGATCTGCCTACTTCTTTTCTTTCATGCATATGCATTATGCATTTTTCTGGCCCTGAAATTGGTCATAACAGCTGTCAAGCTAAGCCTTGTTTATTTTCCATGAACAGCTCTTATAAGGCCATAACACATTTGTGTTTAAATATGTTACAGAAAAAGATGGACGCTCGGGAGTATCCAGATGCACAGAGCTTCGCCTCTGACGTGCGATTAATGTTCTCAAATTGTTATAAGTACAACCCACCTGATCACGAGGTTGTCGCCATGGCACGTAAACTGCAGGTCAGCGTCTGACCCATGTTTGTCTAATCAGAAATGAAAGTGGTGAGAAAAGTAATTAACTCGGTCATGCATGATGTACGTGTGTCTGAATAGGACATGTTTGAGATGCGCTTCGCTAAGATGCCCGACGAGCCGGCGGAGGTGAACGTGGCGGGCGCTGCTGCTGGAGCGGGCGTGGTCAGTAAAAGCACGGCGAGCAGTGAGAGCAGCGGCGACTCCTCTAGTTCGGACAGCTCCGACTCTGAGGAGGAGAGAGCCACACGCCTCGCCGAGCTGCAGGAACAGGTGGGTGCGGAACAGGTGGGTTTCACAACAAGGTCCTGACATCAAACCTTCACAGGCCCTGCCAGGGTCCAAGACTTTTCTCTTGTGTGTGTGTGTGTGTGTTGTAGAATATAAATTTAGATGTAGATGTATTAAGTAGTGGTTCTAGTACTTATTTGTGTTTTATGATTATTTAAGTTTGACTTTCATGCTTTTGGTTTTCACTCTAACTTAAGACATACCATACAGATGTTGGAATTAAATATTACGCCTCTATGACCATGGGGCAGAATGTATAAAAATGATATAAAGGCTTTGTAAACATGTATGAACTATAAAGTAGAGTCAGAAACGGTCCACTCAGGTAGGTAAATGTTCTGAAATGTCAAAAACGTAAACATAAGCAACCTTCCTAGCATTGTGACATGGGGACAGGGAAGAACTGACTTCCTTAACAGCTCTGCTTTGCTTGTGTAGGACCATCACTGTAACTTTATGCTAATAAAGAAGTTTTAAAAAGGTGCTTCGTGAAATGTTCTCTATAGCTCACGGCTGCAGCCACATTCTCAGGTGGTCTTAGGACATCTCTGACCATATCATGTTTCTAGTATGGTCAAAAAAAGTGTTACAATGGATCAAAGATGGTCCGCGTAATTGCATTAATGCCATAGCTAGATGCTTCTAGCCAGAATTCATCAGCGAATGCTCCAAGTATGATCACTTTCCATTCTTCTGTACACCTGTAGCATTTTTCAAGGTCATATGACTAAAGCAGCAGAGACAAAAGCGGCTACTTTTCCCAGCTTGTTTTGCTGTATGTTTTGTTAGTGAACTGTGTGGGGACACACATAAATTAGGATTTCTAGGGCATTTCTGCCTGAAAAGAAATGCTGAAGTAATAAGAGGCCGTGACGCCCTTCCTCCAGTGGAGGTGACGTGTTAAATCCAGACACAAGCGTCCACAGGAGATGCGTTTTCAATACCAGGTGTGAACGTCTATGCCTCTGGGCTGCGATTGGTTCATTCGAGACTGATCTTAATACCAGGTCTGAAGATCATTCAAAGCTGCAGTCACATTTAAAGTAGTGTAGCAGGCGATGGGATTCAGAGTGAATAGCTCACGGTGTACTTAGAGAATTTATGTGCGTCTCAAGTTCAGCTATTCGTACCAAAATAACCGTTACCTTTTTTTAAATTTGTCTGGCCAGCTACAGAGAGAAACCATTTCTAGCCAGGAAACTATATTATTTATCACACATGCTCATCTGCAAATAGTCATTATTTACAGCCTAATAATGTTCAAGATTAGTGTTAATGGTATTCTCTTCGTTTGTAACCCGTCCAGACCCCCCAGGATCAGGAGAGTAGGCAGACCCCAGCCAGTCCCTCTGTCCAGACTCCCCAGGATCAGGAGAGTAGTCAGACCCCAGCCAGTCCCTCTGTCCAGACTCCCCAGGATCAGGAGAGTAGTCAGACCACAGCCAGTCCCTCTGTCCAGACTCCCTCCGAGTCGACATTCAGAGCCTTTGCCTTCCTCCTCGTCCCCTCATACGGCAACGCCGCTCAGCTCGGGGAAGAGAAAGAGAAAGCAGTGTGCTCTGTGTAGAAAGATGAGAGGCAGGCAGGACATCTATTGCACTTTTATGCACTATTTAATACGGTTTCTGCAGCAGTTACCGGAAGCAGAGGGAACGTTGTTGAGCCAGATCACCCAGCTCATGTCCTGTTGGCGTGTTAAAGCTGATTATTAATTCCTTTTCCCAAATGTTGTTTTTTTTTCCAGTTTGTGTTCCACAGCTGTCATGATTTCTGTATCAGTGTTATATGTTTAACTTTGTTTAAGGTTTTAGACTGTCAGCAATCCAAGTGCAGTTCAACTGCAGCTGAGTTTATATCCTCTGAAAAACATGTGAAGGGTTTTTATTTTGAGGGTTGTTTCAATAAAAGAATCCAGATGTGGAATTGGATGGATGGATATTTTGTAACAGAGCAAAACACACTCTTATTTATTTATTTATTTTTCTTTGCCCCCTGTAACTGTGACAAAACACTAGTTGTTTTTTTTGTTTTGTTTTTTTTAAAGATGGCTTATCTTAACAAATGACTAATGAAGCAAGGTGATGCTTGCACTCTCTCTCTCTCTCTCTCTCTCTCTCTCTCTCTCTCTCTCTCTCTGACTGTCTGTCTTTCACCTCTCGTGCTCTCTCTGTGCCCCCCCGTCTGTCTCGCTCTCTCGCACGCGCTCTCTCTGTCTGTCTCTCTTTCTCCCCGTGTCTCTGTCTGTCTCTCTCCCTCCCTCTCTCTCTCTTTCTTTCCCCTCTCTCTCATGCATGCTCTCTCTCTCTGTGCCCCCCTCTGTCTCTCTCTCTTTCTCTCTTTCTTTCTCCCCCCCCCCCCCCCCCCCCCCCCCCAGACCATCACCCCCATATGTAGTTCTTCCCGGAGCTGCCACAAACTTGAACACAGTGCCTTTGTATGTTGTAGTAGAGTAATACAGTAATACTGAACTTGTTCCAACATGACAATGCCCCTGTTTTTTTTGGGGGTTTTTTTTTTATTCCTTCTAAAACATGTACTGAATAATCGTGGGCCAAACTACAGGTGTCTTGTTTAATCTGGTATTCAGTACATTACTGTAGGCGTATAACCCAGTAAACGCATGTAAGCTACAGTATATATTCCGTACATGCTGCGTTTAACCGAGACGGCGGTCGACTGTTGGAGAAATCATCAGAGAGGAGGCCTGGTGTAAAATATCCTGCATATGTGAGGAACATTTTGAGGAAATGCATGGGCTGAATGTGTTTGTGTTCCCCACTTCTAATGGGCTTGGCTTTGAATGCAGACATACTTTCACTTGCTCTTATTTTTTCTGGATAAAGAAAGAATGCAGATGAGTTGAAAAGCTCTTCCAGTGAAAACAGTATCCAGAAAGAATTCACTTGGTGTTGATGTACTGTGCCAAGCCCCTTTTTTTTTCCTCCCCCTCTTTAAGTAATTAGTTAATGTACAGGATTTAGCTTTTCAGGATTTTCTTTTGTTATAACACAGTCGCTAATCAGTGTTATTACACCCTTGTTAATTGTTTATAATTATTTCTCACTATGTACTGGTGTTGATGCTTATGTTTGTGTAAATTGTGCTGGAACGTCGACCAATGTGACCTGTGCTTTGTGTGATCTGTCTGCTCTGATGCTTAATTTGTTGATTTGGGCAGATCACTGATCCCTCTCTCCCTGCCTCTATCCCCAGCTGAAAGCCGTCCACGAGCAGCTAGCTGCTCTGTCGCAGGCTCCTGTCAGCAAACCAAAGAAGAAGAAAGAGAAGAAGGACAAGGACAAGAAGAAGAAAGACAATAAGCTCAACAAAGGCAAGCTAGAGGACGATAAGAAGCCAAAAGCGGGGCAGCTTGTGAAACCGCCCCAGCCGAAAAAGGCGCCGGCCAGGAAAGCTAACAGCACTGTCCCTGGCAACAGGTTCGAACTCATACGTTATGTTTTATTGCTGCCGTAAACAGTTATAGCTATCCATTTATTTCATCAGTGTCAAATGTCTCTAACCCGTGTCCGGTTTCACCAGGCAAGCTAAGAAGGGCGCCAGAGGCTACGAATCGGAGGACGAAGACACGGCTCTACCCATGACGTACGACGAGAAGCGGCAGCTGAGTCTGGACATCAACCGGCTGCCCGGAGAGAAGCTGGGCCGGGTGGTACACATCATCCAGTCCCGCGAGCCCTCGCTGCGAGACTCCAACCCCGACGAGATCGAGATCGACTTCGAGACGCTCAAACCCTCCACCCTGCGTGAGCTCGAGCGATACGTCAAAACCTGTTTACAGAAGAAACAGAGGAGACCTTTACGTAAGTGCCGTTTTGAACCCACGCAAAAAAATAAATCCCACACTGTTGATGGAGATCAGGGTGGAACAGCAGCACAAACCTAATAACAGCATGAAAAGTCCCTGGCCTGGTTCCAGTTTAGACTTCAGCTCAATTTCCCAGCTCCCTCCCACTCACATGTCCAGGATAATCGGTTAAAGGGGAAAAGGGAGAAACGAGCTGCTGTCGAATTCACAGACTACTACTATTTTAAAAAAAAAACAACAACAAGCATTCCTGCTGCACACCTATCTCCTAGAGTGCAATGCTTGTGTGTGGGCACTGTGCGGTCAGCAGGGGGCGCTACACTCAACAGCACACAGGAGGTATTACTTAGACTGGTTTCAACAAATAATCATGCATTAACGGAGCCATGGAAACCGGAGCATTTCTCCACTGAGTCGGTCGATTAGGTCCAGAACCAGAGCAGGATTAGGTGCCACAGTCCATCCAGGATAGCCGTAAAGTTCGTCTTGGCTAGCCTTCTACCTCGGTCTGCAAAGGAACATTGCAAAACGACAAAAGGGGGGAAAATCTGTGGCAAAAATAAATCCCCTGCTGTTGGAATCGGTTTCTTTTTTCCTCCTGCTTGCGTTATATTACTGCCCTTCCTCCACTAGAAATAACAGCTAGTGCCTGCTTGACGCACTTTCAGAGTAACAGAAGATAACATCAGATCAGGGGAATACACTGCAGTTACTGGGTAAGGGCAAGGTATAAACTTGCTGAACACTTTATTAGGAACACTAACATTTAGATACACCTCATCCATGTAGGGGTCTAATCACCTGCTCACAGTGGATAAACACAGTTCAAGAGATTTTATGTATGTTATGTGATTAGAATATTTGTAAATAAGTGGCACAGCAACATTCAGTTGAATTAGATCGGTCAGTTCGGAGTGAATGGACCGGTTTTAGGCTGCATGACGAGCAGAAAAGCAGCTCGGTATCGCTATGGCAAACATTCAATTGGCATAACATTATGACCACATACCTATTCTTGTCAGTCCCCCTGACCTATCAAGGCATGGACTCCACTAGATCCCTGAAGGTGTGCTGTGGTATCTGGCACCAAGATGTTAGCAGCAGATCCTTTAAGTCCTCCGAGGTGGAGCTTCCATGGATCGGACTTGTTTGTCCAGCACATCCCACAGACGCTAGATTGGATTGAGATCTGGGGAATTTGGAAAGTCAACACCTCAAACTCATTGTAGTGCTCATTAAGCCATTCCTGAACTATTTTTGATTCGTGGCACAGCGCATTATCCTGCTGAAAGAAGGGAATACCGTTTCCATGAAAGGGTCTGCAGCAATGCTTAGGTAGGTGGTTTGTGTCAAAGTCACATCCACATGGATGGCAGGACCCAAGACTTCCCAGCAGAACATTGCCCAAAGTATGACTCTTGCCTTCTTCCCATTTTTCCTGCTTCTAACACATCAACTTTGAGGACAAAATGTTCACTTGCTGCCTAATATATCCCACCCACTAACAGCTGCCATGATGAGATGATCATCAGCGTTATTCACCTCACCTGTTAGTGGTCATAATGCTATGCCTGATCAGTGTACCTAATTAATATAGTATTATTACTCAACATTAGAAGTGTTCCACATTTAAGCAAAGTGCTCCTGTGGTTTAAATGTCCCTTTTTTTGTGTGTGTGTGTTTCTGTAGAGAAAGGTGGCGCCGGACCAGGGTCGGGTCCCTCACGGCTCAGCGGAAGCAGCAGCTCTTCAGACTCGGGCAGCAGCAGCTCCAGCGGCTCCACTTCAGACAGCAGTGACTCCGACTGATCCCTTTTTTATTTCCACTTTTAATTTCTTCTTCTCCTTTTTTTTTTTTTTTTTTTTTTTTAAATGTCGTATGCAGTCGTGATCGTTTCCTCTAAGACTTTTTATAAGAGAGAGAGAGAAAAAACAATGAAAATGCATCATGTCTGAACTCGATTTTGTTTTTCTAAGAAATACTGTTATGGGGGGGGGGATGACAAAAAAAAAAAATCAAGTTAAATTAAGTGATTTACGTATTTCCACTGACCACAAAAGGGATGTTTTTTTTTTAGATAAGCCAAGCTATAAAAAAAAAATAAAAAACATTTCCGAAGCGTCCGTGGATGCAGTGGATACAGAATCTTCACAACCTGCTTGTTGGGGGGATTAAAAAAAAAAAAAAAACACCAGAGGGCAAGAAAGAAAAATACCCGGAGCTCATGGACAGCTTTTCTTTGTGTGTTTTTGTTTTTAAATGCTCCTCTTCATGCGCAGGCTGTGTATTTATTTTTGTATTTTTTCTTGATTTCTTTACAGCTGAATTTTTTTTTTTCCTGTCTTCCTTGCTTTTTTTTTTTTTTTTTTTCCTTTATACTCCTTTGTGCCATCAATAGATTCATGTAAATTTTTTTCTCGTTTTTTTTTAAATATAAATATATAAACATTTCACAGAAATCAGTGATGTATCCGTGTCCACTCGGACGGTCATCTGCTTCCATGTTTTAGAACTAAGAAAGACAGACAATTCTTAAGTCACCCTAAAATATTGCATTTTTGTAAAGCGGCTTCACAACGAGTGTGTGAGAGTGAGTGAGAGAGAGAGAGAGAGAGAGAGAGAAGTAGTGATCAATCCAACACTCAGTGCATCGAGGTGCTAGTCTTCCTTTTTTTTTTTCTTTTTTTTTTTGTAAACCACATTTCAGGAGTAAAATGTTTTCCAGCCTTGCTGTAACTCGAATTCTCCCCTTTTTTTTTGTTTTTGGACAGAAATCCTCGTTCTTCAAACACTCAAATGCTGTCATGTAACAAATAACCCCCCCCCCTTATTTTTTAGGATGTTTCGGTCTCTTTTGGGAACGATCATGGAATCGCAGAGTCTTCCTCCAATCACGCTCGGACATCATAGAGCTCTGAATGTATAGGCAAAACAAACCGACGCAGGAGTTGCATTACACATGTACCATGTCATATGAATAAATGATTGTTTATTGCCCAGCTAATATTCGCTCCCATTTGCACCCTTGTTCCATGTGCTGCCTGGTTTTCTTCTTCTTCTATTGGACAAGAAAAGTGATGAAATGTTAAAGTTCCTCCTTATTTGATTTTATTTTATATATATATATATATATATAAGTATATGATTATTGTTTAAAAAAACATTTTTTCCTATTCATGCAGTTTACCATTATTATTATTATTATTATTATTATTATAAGTCAAATTCATGGGACTTCAACACTAATTAAAAGCACTACTAGTTAGCTCTGAAATCTCATTTTTAATTGTGTTATATAATTTGGCTTAACACCCCCCCCCCCCCGATTAATTAATTAATTATTTTCCCCCCTTCACTAATTAATTAATTTTATTATTATTTTTTTAAAGCCTTCCCCAACTTTTTTTTTTTTTTTTTTTTAATTTTTCCTAGTACATTCTGATCGCATTGGTCATCAAGCCATATCAAGTTTTACCAGAGTGATTATCTTTTTAGAAACTGACTGAAAACTATCTATATATATATAAAGTATATAGAGATTATATATATATAAAATAATAAACAATAAGTCTAGCTCATTTTTAGGCCCTGGGTGAATAAATCAAAACAAAAACATCAATAATAATAGCTCCTTTTTTTTATATTTTGGAAAATAAATATATTAATAATAAAAAAAAAAAAATGTTTACTTTTTATCTTTGACATGCATGCCGGTTTATTGTATCTTTCTTATACGTTTTTGAGCTGTTTATAGTTCTCTTCCTGTAAATGTCAGGGTGGTTTGGATGAGCAGAGCGGGACGGAGGATACAGGGTCAGTTAGACGTAGGCTTGGACTTCGGGGATGGACACGCGCTAAGGTTTTTGATGTAAATCGCCTGCCTGGAATCTCTTCTTTGCTGGGTTCAATTTTGTTTTTTGTTTTTTTTTTTTCATAAAATAAATGAGAAACAAATACTGACGAGGCTTTGCTTATTACTCTCTCTGCCTTACTGAACATCTGGAAAACTTTATAATAACTGTTTATGGATTAAAATCTCTCAGTATTAGTGAAATCGTGGCATGGCTAGGTTAAAGAGAATTTCAACCCAACATGCAACAGTGTGTTTCATCCATCTTTCACCCTTCTATTCATCCATAATGTTTTTTTTCCTGCTTTCTTTTTTGTCTGTTCATCTGTTAAAGATTTCTGCTTATTATTAAGTACGTAACTTTCAAGCTTTTCCAAAGGAAATGAAGAAGCAGCTGAAGCTGAAGGGATGTTAAGGATCCTGTGACTCCTTTCGATAAATGATTACATTTAGAAGTTGGGTCCAGACCGACGAGGCAATTTTATAACGCAGATTAAAATATGGAAATGTTTTCTTTATCTTTTCTCTAGTTTCTTGTGTTCTGGATCATTTCACATTTTATTAGAAATATTTTTTTAAATATTTTTTTTTATTAATGTTTTTTATTAATATTTACATGGTAATGATTTTTTCTCTGTGCTACAATCCCATTATTATTATTATTATTATTATTATTATTATTATTATTATTATTATCTGGCGATGTTGTACAGTTGTAGAATGGATTTATTTCGGATGTCACCCAGATGAGGTTTATTCTGAGTCAGGATCCGCTCAAGTTATCTTCCTCATATCATCTCAGGGAGTTTTTATATGAATTTATATATTCCTGTAAAGCTGATTTTGACAATGTCCGTTGTTTAAAGCTCTATAAAAAAAATAAAACTGAATTGAATTATGGAGTTTTTCTGTATTATTAAGTTGAGGTTTATTAATGCATGTTTATTTTTTCATTCATTCATTCATTCATTCATTCATTCATTCATTCATTCATTCATTCATTCACCTATCATCAGTAAAAGCTTTTATCCTGGTCAGGGTCTCATACCAGGAACGTTTCCAGGAATGAAGTTGGAATACACCTCAGGTGAGAGAGCATTACACACACACACACACACCCCCACACCTAGGGGCATTTTAACATAACCAGTTCACTTTTTGAATGCTGGGAGGAAAGCCATGTGGACAACAGAGACGGCACAAACAGATCATTAATACAGACAGTAAAAGTACCAATGAAAGTTTATGATGATGACAATAATGATGATGGTGGTGATGCTCATAATCATGATGATGATGCTAATGATAATGATGATGCTTATGATGATGATGGTGATGCTGCTGCTGCTGATGAAGATAATAATATGGATGATGACGATGATGATGCTGATAAAGATGATTATGACGATGATGATGATGTTGCTGATGCTTATGATGATGATGATTATGATGCTTATGATGATGCTGCTGCTTATGATGATGATAATGAGGATGATGATGACGATGATGATAATGATTATGACGATGATGATGGCGATGGTGATGCTGCTGATGATGATGCTGCTGATGAAGATGATGATAAAGATGATGATAAAGATGATGATGTTGCTGCTACTGCTGCTGCTGATGATGATGATGCTGCTGCTGCTGATAAAGATGATGCTGCTGATAATGAAGATGATGATGCTGATAAAGATGATGATTATGACAATGATGATGATGATGCTGATAAAGATGATGATTATGACAATGATGATGATGATGCTGCTACTGCTGCTGCTGCTGCTGATGATGATGATGCTGCTGCTGCTGATAATGAAGATGATGCTGCTGATAATGAAGATGATGCTGCTGCTGATAATGAAGATGATGCTGCTGATAATGAAGATGATGCTGCTGCTGATAATGAAGATGATGCTGCTGCTGATAATGAAGATGATGCTGCTGCTGATAATGAAGATGATGATGATGCTGATAATGAAGATGATGATGCTGCTGATAATGAAGATGATGCTGCTGATAATGAAGATGATGCTGCTGCTGATAATGAAGATGATGATGCTGCTGATAATGAAGATGCTGCTGCTGATAATGAAGATGATGCTGCTGCTGATAATGAAGATGATGCTGCTGATAATGAAGATGATGATGCTGCTGATAATGAAGATGATGCTGCTGCTGATAATGAAGATGATGCTGCTGATGATGATGATGCACAGCGTGCCTACGTACACACTTTAAAATGAACGCCAATGTCACGACAAATGGCCACTAGATGGCGACAATGCACCATTTTTGACAGCTGAAATTCCTCGGCTCAGCGATTTTTATCAGAACTCAATCACAACACGTTAACATCAGACCAAAACTACATCCCCATCAGCACGCATTTTACATTTATAAAGCTCTCTATGAGTCATTTCACTGAATTATGGAAGCTGGAGGGGAAGTTTAATGGTGCAGAATTTCTGAGAATCTTGAGATGGAGGTTAAAATTCAGCCTGTGGCATTTGGGCAAAAAAAAAGTTTGCTCATGTGTGAACTTCCAAATCCACCCAGAACCTATATAGAGAGACTATTCCCATATATATGCCTTTGTTATATCACTATTGCACTAAAGTTGAACAAACTGTGCATTGCCAATCCTGATGACACTTCTTTAAATCAGTCATATACAGCAATTTAGTATTTTATAGACAATTATACAGGAACCTACATTTGCTCTATAAGGCATGTGACCTTCCTTTTTCTTTCTTTCTTTCTTGCTTTCTTTTATATTGTGAAGAACAAGCCAAGCGGTGATGGATCAGTTGCCCAGCTTTAGTGACAGCTCATCATGTTGGAAGCAGAAAGTCATTGCTCATTCGAAATAAACCAGATTATTACCGAAGCAAAGCAGCTACACACTGCGGGGTGCAATCCGTCCGATCTGATTGAACATGACTCTTTTATGTAAATCTTTTTGCAAAAGGTCAACCGTGTGAAGCTTTTTCTGCCGTGCTGATGAGGTGGTGTTTGTCGTTTGAGGATTGAATGGTCACCTGGGTTAGATTTGATTTTTATAGCTGGAGCCAAGATGTAAATAAATAAAATCTCCAGCGAAATACACAAATAATCCGTATTTGTCTTCCATGGACCGCAATTAGGATGATGAATGAATGAATTCTGGCCACATCATTAGGAAAATTCTATAAACTTTTGAGCCACATTATTCACCAACTATCTGGATTTTCATCTCATCTCTTTCGTTCTTCTGGAGTCAGCATCTTTTTTTTTTTCTTCCAGTCCATATTTCTCCTGTTGTATGCTGAATATTTCCCAAATTCATTCATTATCCCAACTTTTTGCTGACCTAGACTCAGATAACAAACCAGCCTAAGGCATTTCCCAAAGCTTTACAGCACAAAGATTATTATTATGTGGTACATCAAGGATCACAATGAACACTGTCTATGCTTTATGATGTTTCTGAAGGATAACTGGACTCCTTCTAGAGGATTCTGGAGGTCTACAAACACATGGTTCTTGCTGAAGTATTCATTGCACCTAAAAGTGGTTTGAAATCCAATACCATCTTATTAAGCAGATATATAATCAGATATGGCTTGTGGACCACTGTATTGTTAGGTTGTATAATATACAGAGTTTGCACCTTACAGAACAGTAATGTACGTCTATAACCTTGGACAGGGACTTGTGTCTTTTGATAAAACTTTTATTTGTGTGTGAAAGACTTGTCTAAAAATCAGCATCATTGACTATTGCATGGATTTGGAAGATCCTTTGGCTCAAAAACATCCATCCATCCATCGTCTATACCTGCTTTATTCCTAATTAGGGTCACGGGGATCTGCTGGAGCCTATCCCAGCGCACATTGGCTGGGATAGAAAGGCAGGGGAACACCCTGGACAGGTCGCCAGTCCATCACAGGGCCACACACATATAAACAGACAACCACACACACTCACTCACGCCTGTTTGAACCTGGGATACGAATCCAGGACCTTCTTGCTTTGAGGCAACAGTGCAAACCACTAAGCGACCGTGTGGCCCGGCTCAAAAAACATGTCCGTGCTCGATAGTACATGCCACAGACCTATTTTATGAACATAATCCAGCTCTAAAACTACTACAGACATTCAGTAAACGTGTACGCTTCTAGATCGAATTCTAAACCCGAACTAGCCAAAACATTTGCTCATAACAACAGCATTGTTTACGGCTTTTAGCGACGTTACCAAACTGCATTCAAATGATTCAGCTCATTGTTTATGAGTCTGAGGTTTAATACAGTCGGGTACAATTAAGGAAACCCAATATTGAAACTATAACTCTGAAGGCTGGTTGGATCCGATTATTTTTCACTGTGTTAACGTGAACGATCGTGTCACAGACCCTTCCATTTTGAGAGCGGGGCCTCACAACGATCCACTGTGTCGTGTTAGCAAACACGGAATACTATTTTATGACTAAGTGACTACACTTTATGCGAAGGGGACATAAGATAACAGACATACATCACATACACTGTATGATGAACAAGAGGAAACTACCATGGGTCTGAGGCAAAACTGGGGCACTTGTGGTGGAGCTGTTGCCCTGATTTAGCAAAAAAAAAAAAAATCCTTTTTTAATAAAAGGGTACAGAATATGTGGCGAGATTTGTCTCATAATCCTAATCTAAATGGTTCAGTATGTGGAAATAAATGAGAGATTTTCTACACCGTTTTCTCAGATAATAGGGGGCGGGGCGAACTTGTGGTGGGCGGAGTCTGAGCGCGTGTATGAAATGACTGACAGGTAAACACAAACAAGCACGAGCATTCCGTTAAATTAAACTAAATTATTATTATGTGGAAATATAAAACAAACGAACAAAACAAAACAAAAAAATAAATAAAAACTTTAGTGTTTATGGAGTCATTTTGGGCGGGAAAAAAAAAGATCCCAAAAATCGCCTCAGAACCTGGATGAGCGCGCGCGGACCCCAGCTGCTCGCGTTCTGTGGCGTGCGCGCGCACACTTTCAACGCTTCTCCCGCTTCCTCTGTGTCGCGCGTGAACGCGGTGGGTTTTCTCTCTCTCTCTTTCTCGTCGAGTCAGTTAGTCTGTCTCTCTCTCTCTCTCTCTCTCTCTCTCTCTCTCTGTATGTGAGAGAGAGCTCGGAGCGGGAGTGAGAAAATCAAAACACAGCAGAAAAGCGAGAGTGGATGAGGATTACAGCACACGGGGACGAAGCGGAAAGTATAGAGAGAGAACATTTCCAGGACGCTAAAGCTGCTAAATATCCGCTTGCCAACACGGAATACCGTTTTCCCCTCTTCTTCATGGAGTGAAAAGGGACCTAAGAACATTTTCGAGTTTTTTGTCGTCCGTCTTTTCTCTCTTTTTTCCCCCCTCCCCGTCACGGATGGTGGTGTTAGCGTGGATAGCGCGGAGAGCCGGCGATTCACACCAAGTATAAAGAAACTGCGAGAACAGCAAAGAATAAAATTTTCTGGCAACAAAACTACTTCACCCCAAAGCTGCTGAATGTGAGCTTTATTGTTAACTTGTTTCCTTGTGTCGGTGAAGAAAGACTTGAGTGAACGACACGTTGTAACAAAATGATTTCTTCTCCTCCTCCTCCTTCTTCTTGGACATGTTGTGATTGAAACCTCTCCCTTGTCTTTCTCTGAAGAGAGAGAGAGATTTGTTTGTATAAAAATACCAGGCTTGAGGTGTGTGTGTGTGTTTCCCAGAACTCTCCACGTGATGATGATGATGAAGAAGAGGAAACTACACTGATTTGATCCAGTAATCAGGCAGAAGTTTGGAGTCTGACCTTTCTCCCGGTCAGAGAGAGTGGAAGTTTGATCAGGAATTTGATTAGCCGGCGATGAGAATGACTGACAGACAGCAGGAGTTAAGACTCTGAATCTTTGTCGTATGGACTGGTATCCAGAACCCTAGCTCGAACCGTGGTAACGTTTCGGACGTAATCCGTGTCTCCTGGGCGTCTTGGGAGGTGGCCCCCTCAGCCAGAGGACTTTCTGAGCTTCGTTCTTCGTTCCACTGTCACTATGGAGGAGTGGAGGCAGTGTGGCCGGTGGCTCATCGACTGCAAGGTCTTGCCCCCGAATCACCGGGTGGTTTGGCCCGAGGCCGTCGTCTTTGACCTGGCCCAGGCTCTCCGAGACGGGGTGCTCTTGTGCCAAATGTTGCACAATCTGTCACCCGGATCTGTAGACCTGAAGCAGATCAACTTCAGGCCTCAGATGTCGCAGGTAGGTCACTCATCACAAGCGTCCAGGGTTTTTAACATGGGGATTAATGTGCTGTTCGAACCCTTAATGCATTGAAGTGGGCAATATTTATTTGTTTATTTATTTTTTTCCTCCTGCCGAGCATTGATCCTTGGGGAATACCACCAAAAAAATGTACTGCAGGATAATTGTGTGCAGGAAATGCTTATTAAACTTGCAGTATGACTCCATCAACGTGGAATTTCGACCATATTCAAATCAACAATCTGTAACACATCGGTTATCACAGCTAGCTTGGCTGGTTAGTTTGTTGCATAATTCCACGTAATTCCAAACTCTAGATGTTTTTCATTTCACTAAACACAAAGAGGTAGAAAATGGTCATAAAGTGTTCACCTTTTGGTGCCAGACCCTGTGTTTTACGCTAGCAAGTCAGTTGTTTTGCTTGTGCTTTGTCTTGTGTTGTGGCTTACAGTAGTAGCTGTATATACTTACAGAGGCTAACTAGTTTAACGCAAATTAAAATAACGCTGTAATCAGTGTCGACACGGGTTGTTTGATTTACGTCGTTGCCAGATTAGCGACTGCACTAGAAATGAACGTTCACCAGAGGCACTTGTGAACTCCGCTACTTCTCACTCACTCACACATTCATTCACTCACTCACTCACTCACTCTCTCATTCACTCACTCACTCTCTCATTCACTCACTCACTCTCTCATTCACTCACTCACTCTCTCATTCACTCACTCACTCTCTCATTCACTCACTCACTCTCTCATTCACTCTCTCATTCACTCACTCACTCACTCACTCACTCTCTCATTCACTCACTCACTCTCTCATTCACTCACTCACTCACTCACTCACTCACTCACTCACTCTCTCATTCACTCACTCACTCTCTCATTCACTCACTCACTCACTCACTCACTCTCTCATTCACTCACTCACTCTCTCATTCACTCTCATTCACTCTCTCATTCACTCACTCACTCACTCACTCACTCACTCTCTCATTCACTCACTCACTCTCTCATTCACTCTCTCATTCACTCACTCACTCTCTCATTCACTCACTCACTCTCTCATTCACTCACTCACTCTCATTCACTCACTCACTCTCTCATTCATTCTCTCATTCACTCTCTCATTCACTCACTCACTCACTCACTCTCTCATTCACTCACTCACTCTCTCATTCACTCTCTCATTC
>NC_080727.1:4360000-4482500 GCF_019097595.1 Hemibagrus wyckioides
TCTCATTCACTCTCTCATTCACTCTCTCATTCACTCATTCACTCTCTCATTCACTCATTCACTCTCTCATTCACTCACTCACTCTCTCATTCACTCACTCACTCTCTCATTCACTCACTCACTCTCTCATTCACTCTCATTCACTCACTCACTCACTCTCTCATTCACTCTCTCATTCACTCACCTACTCTCTCATTCACTCTCTCATTCACTCACTCACTCACTCTCATTCACTCACTCACTCACTCTCTCATTCACTCACTCACTCTCATTCACTCACTCACTCTCTCATTCACTCACTCACTCTCTCATTCACTCACTCACTCACTCTCTCACTCATTCACTCACTCACTCACTCTCTCACTCATTCACTCACACTCACTCTCTCACTCACTCTCTCACTCACTCATTCACTCTCTCATTCACTCACTCACTCTCTCACTCATTCACTCACTCTCTCACTCTCTCATTCACTCACTCTCTCATTCACTCACTCTCTCATTCACTCTCTCACTCTCTCATTCACTCACTCTCTCATTCACTCACTCTCTCACTCACTCACTCACTCTCTCATTCACTCTCTCACTCTCTCATTCACTCACTCTCTCATTCACTCACTCTCTCATTCACTCACTCACTCACTCTCTCACTCACTCACTCACTCTCTCACTCTCATTCACTCACTCTCTCACTCACTCACTCACTCACTCACTCATTCAATTACTCATTCAATTACTCACTCACTCACTCACTCACTCTCTCACTCTCTCATTCACTCTCTCATTCACTCACTCTCTCATTCACTCACTCACTCACTCACTCACTCGCTCATTCACTCACTCAATTACTCACTCACTCACACAATTACTTGCTCACTCGCTCACTCACTTGCTCGCTCACTCACTCTCTCATTCACTCACTCACTCGCTCGCTCACTCACTCTCTCATTCACTAACTCGCTCGCTCACTCACTCTCTCATTCACTCACTCTCTCATTCAATTACTCATTCAATTACTCACTCACTCACTCACTCTCATTCACTCACTCACTCATTCAATAACTCACTCTCTCACGCTCTCATTCACTTGCTCACTCATTCATTCACTCGCTCACTCTCTCTCTCACTCTCTCACTCATTCACTCTCTCTCTCACTCTCACTCATTCACTCTCTCTCTCTCTCACTCATTCACTCACTCACTCTCCCACTCTCATTCACTTACTCACTCACTCACTCATTCAATTACTCACTCACTCGCTCACTTTCACTCATTCTCTTATTCACTCACTCACTCACTCATTTAATTACTCACTCACTCACTCACTCACTCACTTTTGTGTTGTTGTTGTGTTGCTGGTGTAAACACAGGGTTTACAGACCAGGGATACACCAATCTGACACTCAGATCTGATTTTTCTCATGTATGTACATGCGGCGCAGCGTCTGAGATCTTTCTTGATGGGTGTGGGTGTGTGTGTGTTTGGGATGGGGTGGGGTGGGGCCCCGGTGGAAGGCGGATGCTCAGGGGAAGCTTGGCTTTGTCAACATAAAATCAGGGAGAAAAAAAAAAATCAAAAACACGCAGCTTCTGTTTTGTGGAATGCGATGTCCTGCCAGGGATCATTGGTGAAACAATGCAAGAAAGGGAATACTTTCAGTTTTCATATTTTTCCGCAGCACCATCACAACGCGAGTTTGTGCACATCTGCCTGTTTACGTAAGAGAAAGCAGGTCGTTGTTTCTGAGCTGCATTTTCGTTCCTACGCTCGTTAGGTGGTATTTATGTGGTCGGAAATTTAGAACAAAATTAGTTTGGGTCTGTAGCAAGCATGAAGTAGTGTGTTTTAATAAGAGTGTGTTTTTGGAGGCGGAGTTAAGAGGATTCATGTGTTATAGTTTATGACTGTTACAGAAGATATCATCCATGATGGCTGTTTAATCTCATGAGGTCATTTTGGCATCAACATATTGGTCACTTTAGTTTTACAGTTACAGATTATAGTCCAGGTATCAGTTGATATGACACTTTTATTGGGGGATGTGGTAGCTTAATGGTTAAGGTGTTGGATTACTGTTTAGAAGGTGGTGAGTTTGTATCCCATTTCCTCCAAGATGCCTCTTCAGGGCCCCCTAGCAAGGCCCTTAACCTTCATTATGCTCATTTGTATAAGATAAAGTGTAAGTTGCTCTGGATAAGGAAATGTTTATCACATCCACCTCACCTGAAACTTTATATTTATCAGCAGTAAGTACATCAGCGGCTTTACCTTCAAATATCAATCTCTGAGACGTGACATGACCCGATGTGCAAACCCGTCCCGCTCATGCTAAACGTGTTGAGGCAGTGAGACTCTTTGGATGTCAATGTGAGCCAAAATGTCAAACGTCTCTTCTGCGTGAAGAATCCGTCTCCGGAATAATTTCTTGATGACTTTTGGTTACTTCAATGTTGGTTCCTTTCCAATAACTGCATGTCCTGAAGGGGACAACTTTTTGCACGTTTGTAATTGGGTTTAATGTTGTGGAACATCTCCAGGACCAGTTAATTCCTGTAATCACTTACGTTAGACAAAAAACAAAGTCGGTTATGTCACAAAGAGGAAAAATCCAGCATCCTCTGTGCTAATGATGTTCCTGTGTCGATCACTGATACCAGAGGCGTCATCATTCTATAAATGCTAAACATTTCTCGTTAATTGTATAGACGATTACACATTCCTCCTTTCTCAGTTACACAACATTCTTTAATGCTTTTGTTATTAGACTTGGATTATGTGTACCCGTTATAAGCTGTTACTATAGAAACGATAACAGTCACCGTTATAGACAAGGAAAATGTTTAAGGCTTAAGCGAGCAGTGGAACCCCGGGCGTCATCTGGCCCCGCCCCTGTCCTTGCCGTGCTCCTGTGACAGTCCGAGAGGAAGGACACAACTGGAAACCGAATCGGCGGCATGATTTACGATCCCAAAAGGTCACTGCGTGCTTTGATACATGCTAGTGACTTTTTTATGACCTCTATTAAATCACAGCTCAGTGATTACACGGCTGGTTCTTGTAGGAAGTTCGGCCATGCCGGAGCCCGGATAGTGCCTCGCCCCGATCTCTCTAATCAAAAACACGTATCGGCTGATGACCTTTCATCCTGCCAGGTTTATTTATTGCGTATGTCTGACTGGCAACTCAGGAGTAGTGTGTTTGCTGGACTAAGAGATGGAGATGTTATAAGTTGAGATGGAGATGTTATAAGTTGAAATGCTACGATGTTATAGTGAGCTAATTAGCTTAGGCATTAGAAGATCGTTTCTAAGTTATAATTTCTGATGGCTGCGCTACTGCGTGTAGATCACGTGAGGGTTTTGGGTTTTTTTTTTTACCCCATAACATTGAAAATACAAAACCCATTAGTTCGATTGCTGATTATTTTTCAACCATATAATGCTAAAATCCTTTAGACTTCACCTATAGACTTAATGTATAGCCTTCACCCTTGGACACGTATAGACCACTCCTTTAGACTACACCTTTAGACTTCATCTATAGACTTCACCTTTAAACTGTACCTTTAAACTACACCCATTGACTGCACCTTTAGACTACACCCATGTACTACACACACAGACTACAAGACTCCACCTTTATACTCCACCTTTAGATTTCATCCTTAGACTACACCTAGAGACTACACCTAGGGACTACAACTATAGACTATATTTCGCCCATAGACATCACCTATACACTATACCTACATAAGTAGACTACACTTACATGCTACACCTATAGACTACACCCACAGACACCCATAGACGACCCCTATAGACTACACCTACATACTATACCTATAGACTACACCCATAGGTGACCCCTGTAGACTACACCCATAGACTAGACCTACATACTACATACCCTTGTAGACTACACCCATAGACTACATTCACATACACATAGACTACACCATCAGACAATTCTGAAGTATCATTTTGCAGAATGACCGCATTGCCTGTCCAGCTCTCGTAATCATTGGTCCTGAGGCGTGACGAAAGGATGCTGAGGCCGGTGTCAGTATCAGGCACCGCCAGGCTCTGCTGTTCTAACACAGCGTCTCATTTAGACCATCCTCAGCGCGTGAAGGCCTTAAGAGAGTACATCTCACAACATGAGAGAAAATACAGCAGCTCTGTAGCCTAGCTGTCAATCACACGGAGAAGCAGAGATGTCGCCCCTTCTCTTTGCTATAATGAGCGCCGAGATCTTCAGCCCATCATCTTATTTATCCAGGATATGCCGAGGATCCGCTCTGAACCTGTTTCCCCATGTTTTAAGAACTTTTTTTAATCTAGAATAGGATTTTAAAGGCAAAGCTGTCAGGTTAGTGCTGTAACCTTGTCAGTCGATGCAGGAGGAAGTTTTAAAGGAAATGTTTCTCAGAGTAATCTACAAGCTACATTATCTGTAGTGAGAACTGATCAAAGAATGCTGTGAATAAAAAACTAGAACTGTTGCATTGTAAATATTGATTTATATTTTCAGTATCTAGTATATTTAGGAATATTAAAGACACCCCCCCCAAAGATATTTCACATAAATGTGTTTCAGATAAATATTTTCTTCCCACTCCGTAAACCCCCATTATACTGTTAGTGACTTCTGTGTAAATGGATTTTTTTGTGTTCTTATCTCAGTACAGGGAGACGTGACGAAATTCTGGAGTGAGGTAGCGGTATATCTGCTGCAGATATGGCATGCAGAGATACAGAGTTGGAAAAAAAGGCAGAGTATTGCTTTAAGATCATATCCTGTCGATCGAACCGCTATTACTTTACAACGTACGATAGAGAGCGGTGTATTGGGCCGCGCACGGTAGAAGCCGGCACCGGTGCTGTACAGTAGCGCACAGCGCTCCGGAGGGATAGCCATCTCGAACGGCTTCGTCTGAACGTGAAGGATCTGGGATTTGTGATGGAATCTGTTGATGTTGTTTTTCCTCCTGTCACTGGTGGAAAGGCAGTAGTGAATGCCTGAGGCATGATTCATGCAGCAGCAGCAGCTGCCTGCCTCTGTGTGTGTGTGTGTGTGTGTGTGTGTGTGTGGGCAGGCGTGCACCACACACACCCATGTGTTTGATACCTGTGTTTAGAGACGCCATCTAGCTCTGGGAACACATCTTGTCTTTCTTCTGCTCCCCTGTCTCTGCAGGGCTTCTGGGAACACACACCCTTCTCCTTCCTCTTTCACTACAGCTAATTTGCTGCATTTAGCTCGACCTCTTTTTGCGCTCCACTAGACCCACAGGGCACACGCAGGAAGCCTGCTTATTTAGCATAATGCTTTCGTTCTGTATTTCTTATTTTTACAGCCTTCTCCATTGGTGAGACAGATGTGTTCATAACGCTCGTAATCTTCTCCGCAGCGAAACTAGGTTTTATTTTACAAGTCGCTGAGTCTGATTTATCCGCCTTATCAAGCCGCTTTCCCCGCCGAGTCGTCTCTCATGTCGTCTCTCTCCCTCAGGCGCCATTCCTCCATGTTACACCAGGGTTCCTCGCTTTTTGATAAATAATGCAGGGTACTTTACAAGATTTTATACTCCATTTTTATATCTGATTTGCCAAAATGACAAAATTTCCAAGTAACGCTTGTAGGCACGGATGAGACTTCCAACAGTGTTTTATTCTAATGGCTGAGCTGATGAGCCATGTGTTCGAGTGAACAATACAAGCAATGGTCAGGAGCTATGAGGAACACATGTAGAATTCGAGTCTGTTATAAAGAATCGCGTCCGCATTTTCCCACAGCTTCATCCGCTTCCAGCGATTGATTTTATAAACATAACTTCAGCTTTTACTCATTATTTACAAGCTAGACGTTTTCAGCTAGATACAGATCCTGTGTGACGTTAGGTTCAAGTCGATATCATTTATAAGGTTAAATATTTTTGGATGAAATCCATTTGTTTCAATTCGAATGGCTAATAATGATAGGAAATGAGTGGTATATGTATACGTGTGTGTATATATATTTATGGTGTATTGTCATCACCACCACCACCACAGTAATTAAAAAACAAACACACGAAACTAAACCCCAGACCCCCGGCTATGACTCACGGACTCCGCTGTGAGAACCACGGACAAACAAGCGTAAACAAGGCCTAAGCTCATCTGACAGGATGTAATACATCCAGCTCTGACTTTGTTTGTGTATCGGGATAATGGGATTGCATCGATTCCCTCGGGATTTAGGATTTCGAGGATGTTTTTTCCTAGCCGGTGTACTGAAATAATTCCCATCCGTGCATGCAGAGTGTGAAGGTGGTCTTCATGAAAAGTTCAGAGTATAGAGTGATTATAGAGAGTGTAAAAGGTGTTAGTCTGAGTGTTGAGGCTTTAAGGATTTGGAATATTTAGCAAATTTGGCCTTCCAGAAAACCTTCTACATCTCCGTCTCTCCGGAGTGCCGAGTCCGGAGCAATCCCGACGCAGTCTCGTGTAATTCGATCTAGCTGTTTGGTATGCTCCTGACCTTTGACCTGTGGCAGCTGGGTGTAAATGATTTCATTTACCGCACTCGTTAGGACAACTTCCCGGGCGGTCCGGTTATGTCACGGCCAGGGAAAGTTAATATGATTTAGGAGAAGAGGAAATTGGTGGCTACTCGGCAATTTGAATAGAGACACTGTGTTTTGGGAACAGAGAGAGAGAGAGAGAGAGAGGACACTGATTGCTGCTGTTGCATTGCTTTCTCTAAAGCATGGTCGCCTCATATCAATATGAAATCCTATGAAACCCTAGTCGGATTCATACACATTTTCTTCTGACGAGAGCTTCACAGTGTTAACCAGGGACTTATTGGCTGTGTTCCAAATCGTACGCTTGTGCACTATCCTACATCGTAATAGCGTAGTGTAAGTAGTGTGTTTACACTGACAATACCAACAAGAAGAAGTGCAATTCAAGAATCCGGGAATTCTTGGTTTACGTTGAGGAAGAGGGGCGAGGGTACCAGGCACTGACGCTGGATGAAGAAAAAATTTCAAGATGGCTGTGTGCGTTTATTTTTCCCTAACAACAATTTGACGATTGCTTATATTGTCATTCGGCTTATATTTCCTCTTAGTAAAAAATGTTAGATTCCCATTTGAGACGATACGACCCTTCTAACATCCGTACACTGGACGCTGGAGTGTATAGGGCATCGTGTTAGCGCGTATTGAGTAGTAGGTCATTTGGGACTGTCATTTTGTCGAGGGTGCAAACATTCCTTTTCCAGAGATGTTAGCAGGAGATCTGCATAATGTCGGCCCTCACAGGCATTCAAGTACTCTCTTATTGTCCATTATTTGTACGAATGCACGTAATTATCGTGTCACACTGTACACCAGTAGCCTTTTTTTGGATGAGTTTAACACGCTGGCAGCACACTGAGGCTTTCGCTCGCCCAGAGGGATAACTAATGTATTTGCGCCTCGTCTCCAGCTGTGTTTGCGAGTCGGCGAGTCAGTTTGAACGCTGAGCTATAAGGAGCACTCGGTCCTTTATGTTTGTTTGTAGAATGAATCTTATGTTATGTTGTTATGTTGTTATGTTATGTTATCTTATGTTATCTTATCTTAGGTTTGACGCTTGATATCACACTTCAGTGTCTTGCTGATAAACAATATCATTTCTGCAACCTTAAGTGACATTCCGTAATGAAACCGTGTGCCCGCCCTTCGGGAGCAGTTCATCATTCAAAGACCCTAAAGCACTTCCCATTCAGCTCAGCAGGTACGAACCATCCGTTTCACAGGAGATTGGTTCTGCTGTGTGTTTGTGTGCGGATGTGTTTATGTGCACTTCACATTTTATTCTCACAATAGAAAGCACAACGTCTCGGTTCCGTCTCCTCCCTTCAGTCGAAACCCCCATCAAGCCCGGAATATTAGTGTATTTTTTTTTTCCTTTTTTTTTTATTAGTCCTATATAGTCACACACATTACTGACTCGTTCACGATAAGATGCTTTCCCAGCAGGACTTTCAAGAGGCCGCTTCTCTCTTAAGTGACATCCTGTTAGGAAAATGGAGGACGGACCCATTTGCCGAGCTGACGCTCGTAAAAAAATCCAAGCTCCATCTGCGACAGTTTTGTTTGAGGATCTTAATATGCAGACGAACCGAGGAAGAAGACATGACTTTAAGAGACCGCAACAAACAGATGGCCTGGACGTGTTCGTTTGAGCTTCAGGGCTTTTTCGACAGCACAGTGTACAGTGTTTGGTCTGCTCTTGTGCATATGTGTGTGTGTGTGTGTGTGTGTGTGTGTGTGCATTCTCTAGTCATGGATTAATGAGAGCTTCTGGTCGAGGAGGAGACGCTGACAGCGATACGATCAGGAGAAGCAAACAGTTCTCTCAGCGGTTCCTAACCACTGCAAGCTCTCGCTTGAAGATAAGCTTCTTAATATTTGCCCACTATCTCCACACCCGAACAAACGAGATATGATTGTCTCTCTCCAAAGCTCGCCCCCTTTTATTTATTTATTTATTTTACGGTACTCGATTTGGCACATTCCGAGCAACGCCAGCCAATATCCCATTACTGAGTAGTATTGATCAAATCTCTTAATTGGCTGGGGAAAGGAAGGGGACACAGGTAGGGTTGCAACATTCAAGACCGTTGTGCTTCTGCTTATTGATTCCGCGAGGAGGGGAGGATGTGCCAGTTAATCATGCAAACTAATGTAACGGACAGCAGTGTAAGGGAGGGGTCATTTCCTCCCTGTTCATGCCGCTTCCTTGTGTACACTTCCCAGATTTGTGGGTTTAAAATAGCCACGGAGCCTTTTTTTTTTTTTGCATTCAACCGATATTTAAAGAGAAGCCACAAGTTACACCATGTGTTAAACCTTAAATACAAGGTTTCTAAAAGCAATCTGCTATTCAGCAGTAAGACTCTGGGTTGTTGATCAGAGGATCAAGGTTCAAGCCCCAGCACCATCAAGCTCCACTGCTGGGCAACTGAGCAAGGCCCTTAACCCTCCCTGCTCCCTGTATCATATCTGCCCCTGCACTTTCTGAGCTAGGATATGCAAAGAAAAGAATTCCACTGTGCTGTAATGTGTGGAGATAATAAAGGCTTCGTGCCTTCAGTTCTTTCATTTAACAGCGAGTGTAGATGATCACAACACAGCGCCGAACAGCGAGAGGTGCTCTTCTTGTCATACGTTATTCTTTCTATCTTTGGGTTGGGTTTATTAATAATGCCCCCGATACTCAATAGCAAGCTGAATAACAATCCCCTCGTCTGGTAACATGACACATTGTTCAGATGGAGAACATCCCATAATGCTTACTGAATAAGTATAAATTGGTTTCTATGGATACGTCAAAAATATTCCGGCACAAGCCGTCACGGTCCAGACACGACATTTTGATTTGATTTTTTTTATTTATTTATTTATCTGTTTTTTTTTTAATTCAGACGTCTGAGCGTTGATCTAAAAAAGTAGCGAGAACGTACGGAATGTTAATATCAAACCCGTGTGTTATCATCCCGTCTGTCTCGGCAGCGTGGGTTTGATTCGATCAAAGAGCTCTGTAGCATGCAGGCAGCGTGGAACGTTTCCTGTTTAGAAGAAAACCCAAAACGTAGGCGTTCTGAAAGGGGTCCTCGTCACTCCGATGTTCCGTATGGAAATCCAGCGTGATTTCCATCTCGCGTCTTACGCCGCATGCGGCATTAGCGTGACAGTAGGCAAATGTGTAGTATCCCGAACAAAGAGATGCAAACCAGCAACATCATGTACGTGTGTGTGTTTGAATAATCCTGACCTTCATTGCAGTTTTTTCACGTAGCCACATATTAAACATTTCATGCATTGGATTCAAAATCTATGATCAGAAATGTCTACAGCTTCCGTCACGTCACTTCCTGTTTACATGCAGAATAAAATCACGGCTGACAATATTTCAAGTATCCCTCTATTCAGAGTAATATATCGTGATCTGACGATTCAGTATCAAAGGTTTAAATCCCAGTTCTCCGAATGGAAAGGGCATGTTGACTGGGACTTGATAATCACCACTCTTCTCCACCGAAACACGGAATAATCACATCATTTAATCATTTCTCGCGCTGATTTCATTATTCGATTCGGTGTAGACAAACACTGAAATGAATTTTTCCACCACTCGCCAAACACACACGCCATGTGCTGTGTCTGTTTCCAGGGAGATCCCGCCGTTCAGGACCATCTCAAGACATGACTGCTAGGGATAGCGATTTCTCCGGTCTTTTTTTTTTTTTTTGTCATAATGTTGCCGTTATTAGATTCCAGCGCTCAGAACGTAGACAAAAACATCTTACAAGTACGCTTTCCGAATTCACTTTTATTCGGTTAATGGGGTATTGTGTCCGATGGTGATGGATGGCGTCTGCGAATCCAATTTCCTTGCGCGTGAGGTAACAGCAGGTAGGATTACAGAGCAGCTTTTCTTATTAAAGTAGGAAGAAGTTTGGGAAACACGGCATCAAGCGAGCCTGGGGTGTAATGAAAGCGATGATGCGTGACAGGATTAGAGAAAACAACTGACAATTCCTTCACACAGGGAAAGAAGGAGAAATCGAGGATCACGAGCGCGTGATCGAGAGGAAGCCGTCTGTCAGAAGTCCGATACACGAGATATCGGCGGACCCTTCTTTCCTTTCCATTAGTGACCAAAAAAAGAGCTCCCTAAATATGTTAACTGCCGGAGGATTTCCTCAGGCCTCCAGCCTTCCGGCTTTTCTCTGCACAGACTCGGTTATGAAAACCTTCCCCCAAAAACCGCAAGCATCCAGCTTAAAAGTACTGGAAGACTAACAGAGAGCTCGGGAAACACACCCATGCGCCATGCGAGGAGGCGTCGAGCTGAAGAATGTGCTGAAACGCTGGATGCCACGGGGTCACGTCTGTGGGCGTGTGTCTGTCTGCCTGCGTCTGCTGCTTATGTTTAGTTCAGGCTTTGACTTTAATCCTGCTTTCTTCTTAACAGCAGTTTTCTTTGCTCACAGATCACGCTCTGATCTCAGTTTCGCTGTGAAACGTCTAGACTAAATGTTTCGAAAGGTTAACTGATATCAACAAAACATTTATCATCGTGGAAACATGGAGTTGATATTATAGCAGGGTTTGAAGATGCCCCTTGTTTATCAGAAATATAGCCTGCAGTAAGACAGAAACAGGTTAAAGGATACGAATGTGAGAAATATCTTCCATCATAACTCCATCATAGATTTCGTGTTCCGTTTAATTTATCTTTTTTTTTTTAAACAGGTTTAACAGTCCTGCGCGTTTTGCAAAGGAAAAGTTTATTTCTTATTGTTTGATGTTTAAACCTGAGTTTTATGAGTTTAAACAGCGACCTTGTTGACACGGTTTCAATGAACTTCTTTTTCTTAAAATAAAATATTTCTACTTTTTCACAGTATATTCTAAGGAGAATGTTGTAACATGCTTGGAGAATAAAGTTGGAATGTTCAGAGAATAAAGTCGGAATGTTACCAGAAAATTGTTGTAACACTTGAAACATTCGAAACGTCACCAGAAATTTCGAGAGAGAAAAAATACAGAATGTTTTGAAAATAATGTCGGAATGTTGGGAGAATAAAGTCGGAACATTTCGAGAAAAAGATGAGCATGAAGTCATGATACTCTGACTGACCATTTTCAGAACAATGTTCCTGTATTAAAAGAAGGGGCACTGAGGATTTTGGTGAATTCAGATTTGGTTTTAGAACTAAAGTAATCTTGCAATTCTCCTATACTCTGAAATGGGTGTGCAAGAAATTGGGTTTATTTACAAGAAAGACCCGCACGGCCTCCTGGTGTTTCAGGAGCAGGATCCTGCGCTATCATTGCTGTGGCCCGGGTTCGATTCCCGGGCAGGGAGCTAACCCAGCCATCGAATAGTTAACTCTCAGTGTTGGGCCCAAACTAGGAAGGTTGTGTCAGGAAGGGAATCGAAACATGCTGACCAAATGATCCACTGTGGTGACCCCAAACAGGGAGCAGCCGAAAGCACAACAACAACTACATGAAAGAACCCCACAAACTTTGTTTTATTGACGGGCCGTGGTCTCCTCCGAGCCTGTCGGTGCTTACATCTGCATACGAGCGCGCAGTGTGTTCTGGCAGATGGACTCGCCATTAGGCTTTAAGTTTATAGTCCGAGTCCATCTGCCGTAACGCACCGGGGGCTCGATGCCGAGAGTGCTGGAGATCCACTCCTTCACGATCGAACGTTTTTCCTCATCATCCTTATTGAATGGCACACAGACGGCTCCATCAAAAGTTCATGGATGATCATGAAACTCTCTCGTATACAGTCTAACTCTGCTGCTAACTACACCAAAGACATCTTAACCAGACTAATGCACTGAAAAAATTTATAATATATATGTATAATTTTATCATTTAAAATTAATAGCTCATAATATATTATTTTAAATTGGAGCAACATGTCTGCCCCAAGAGCTAGCTAACAAATCTTGGATTTGTCCGCTTCTGAGCTGCTTTAGGATCATCTCGGTTGTAATATCCTCTCCATCATTTGTCTTCACCTATCTCTTCCAGATGTCTTTTTTTTTTTTTTTTCCCGTTCCAGGGTCATGACGAAAACAAAAGTGTTGCTTTTGGTTCCCTTGTTTCATTTCCTGTGGATTTCGCATTCTGCTTTGGATCGTTACGCCGACGTTTCGTTTGTAAACTAGATGAACGGTGGAATAGATGCATTAGGGGACGCTAACTTTTGCACCGTGTGTCCAGTCGACACTACAGTTTTATTATCCAGTGTCAGTCGTAACGATTCAGAGTGCAGGTGCATTAGAAGTGGTGTTTAATGCTGCGCTTCTTTTCTTTTTTTTTAACCTTCTGTAAATGTTTGATTTTTGCCTCTCTGCCTGTGACCGTTTCACTAAAGCCCCCAGATATATATTTCAGCGAAGCCGGCACAATAATTTAACCTCATCCTTTATGACACGGTGTTGAAGCTTTGTTTTAGACCCTAACTGCTCATTTGGGACGGAGCGAATTTCGAGTTAGCGTCCTGCAACCGAGCGAGAGCGAAAAAAAGAAGCATTTTATTTCCTTTTTCATTGGTCTTCAGATAGCACCCAGCGGAGTGTGTGTGTGTGCCTGACGCATTTCTCCGGCGCTCTGTAACACTTGGCAGCATCCACCAATCTTTTTCCCATAAAGCTTTTCTGCTCTAGAAGCCCTTGATGTTTTCAGTACATCTACCCAGTGTATATGTGTAAAAAGAAAATGGTGTAACATTTGAATTATTAAAAACATCCGTTTCCTCGCTGTCAGAGCAAACACCAGGGCGAAAAGCCGACAGAGAAACCCTGGGAGAAAGACGCCGTTTGTTGTGACGGCTTGCACTTTAACCTTTTTACAGCTCCAGTAATCTGTGAGTAAACGTCTCCGCCGGGGCGATAACCCGATAAAGGACTTTACAGTTTGTATATCCAAGTGATTACAGAAATCTTCTGCGAAACCAATCCCCAACACTGACCTGGTTATAGTGTTGAGCTCAAGGACAGCGTAAACGTACAGATCTGTTACTACACACCTTTACTACATCACTAAACACCACGGCCGACCAGCCGCGTCCTCCTCCATGCTCTTGACCTTCAGACGAACGTGGAATAACATTGGCTCTGACCAGCACCTCTGGAGCAGCCTTTTGAGATGATGAACTGCAGAGTCTGAATCCATTAATCTTCCTTCTCCGAAGCCTTCATCTTCCTGCTGGTCCTCATCCAAACCTGCTGCTGGCTGGCATTACAAACAGGCTACCAACAGCCCGATCTCAGCACGCTCTCCACACAGCATACGACCATTTCTTTTTACCCAGAAACCCAGAATTAAATACAGCACAGTCTTGCGGCTGAGTGGTATTAGAACTCAGGCATAACATTATGAGCAGGGACAGGTGAAGTGAATAACACTGATGATCTCCTCATCATGGTACCTGTTAGTGGGTGGGATATATTAGGCAGCAGGTGAACATTTTGTCCTCAAAGTTGATGTGTTAGAAGCAGGAAAAATGGACAAGCGTAAGGATTTGAGCGAGTTTGACAAGGACCAAATTATGATGGCTAGACGACTGGATCAGAGCATCTCTAAAACTGCAGCTCTTTTGGGGTGTTCCCGGTCTGCAGTGGTCAGTATCTATCAAAAGTGGCCCAAGGATACCAGATACCACAGCACAGCTTTAGGGCTCTAGTGTTAGACCCGTCAAGGCATGGACTCCACAATATAAGGTGGTCATAATGTTATGGCTGATCAGTGTATATAGATATAGATAGACAAAGCTGCAAGCAGCGATCTGAGGAGTCCAAGCATCTGAGGGGACCAGTTCTTGCCTACATTCAAAGAAAAACATAACAGAGCATAGCATTTCATGTGTCTGGGTATCTAATTTTATTTGTGGAAAAAGGTATCAGGGAATTATTTTTGGAATATTTGCCCACCTACCCACCCACCCACCCATATGTACTGTGTACGTGACCACAAAAAAAATACGGTGTAGAGAATAGGTGGAAGGTGTGTGTGTGAGAGAGAGAGAGAGCATGTGGGTGGATGTGCGGGTTTGGGAGATACACAGGAAGCCTGTATTGTGTGTGTGTGTGTGTGTGTGTGTGTGCTTATGCACAGTAGGGAATAAAGGAAACTGTGTGTGTGAGAGAGAGAGAGAGAGAGGGGGTAAACAAATGTGATAAATGGGGTTATATTTCATCATATACCACAGCGCTGTGGAGTTCTGGATTCTGATTGGTCAGAAGGTGTTGATAACTTCCATTACTGTAACTCTGACACTACTTCCGGGTTGGTTACTATTAACACACTGCTTCTGAGATGTTATCGTTTCTATAGTAATGACTTACGGCGGTATTCACAGACGGCGGACGCTCCAATCTAATAATCTAATTTTAACCGCATTGTGTTTATGTGGCCTACAGACTGTGCTGTATGATATGATCTAATCATACAGCACGTTTGTTTAAATGTCATGAACAAATGCCAAGACGTTGCCTATTCTCTTGCTCGATCGGTTTCTATACAATGGACCGAAACAGGACAGACTTTGACCTACACACACGGCTCAGTCACGGCTGACTTATCAGTTCGGCGTGTTGTTTGTTTAAGGTGCTCTTCTAGCCAAATGTACAAACATCCTACGTGCTAAAACCTAGCGGAAAGCCTTCAAGAAGAGTGGAGCTTATTGTAACAGGAAAGGGAGGGATAATAAGTACGTGGTCAGGTGTCCACATACTTTTGGCTGTACAGTGTAGTGTATCCTAATTTAGCGTAGTGTTTTTTTACGTGATGTTCGTGGGATAGCCGTTTTGTGAATGAAATGATCCGATATCTGGTCTTTTGACTCAAACACTTGCATCTGAGTTTCCTGGTTAGCATCTGGCCACAGAAACGGTCATTTTTTTTGTCTCATCAAAGTCAGAACAACTATACGGTACAAAGACGTCATTTTCATCCATGCACATTTGGCCAACATAACCGTCTGCCACACCAACAAAGCCTCTATTAAAAAAAAAAAGCGAGAGGCAGATGTTGGGGACCCCCCCTGGCCCCCGAGACGCCCTGCTGACACCGCTGTCTCCTTCACTTCCCCAGCGTCCATTAGACACGCCCTCCTTCTTTCACCGCCTAAAAGAGAAAGAAATCCATTGACAGCCGCGCTCTACAACGTCCAGGAAGTCCATTTGAGCTACTTTATCTTTTTATTTTTTAAACATGTTAGTGAAAGAACAATCACAGAAGGCATGTAATGGACTTGTAGGAACAAGCTGAGGATAAAGTTCACAATACAGCTCTAGCAGCTGATTAGAATTTACAATATTACCAGAATAGTTCGAAATCTTTGCGGTACAAAAACCGAGGCGGTAATTTGAGCATCTGAGTGCGCTGTGTGTGTGTGTGTGTTTCCTCATTAGTCTGTCTTGGACTTTGTCCCTATTGTTAACTTTTATTATTACATCAGCAATTAAATTTTATTAACTTTGTCCTTATTAACCCCTTAGGACCGTCCGCACTGCTGCTGTGCTTATCTTTAAACCTGAGGAACTTTACTGCAGTTTCTATGCACACGTCATATCAACACACACTTTTTGAAAAGCACCACTGTCTCATTCACTGAACATAGATTTTGTATAGAATTTTATAGTTTATGGAACCTCGGTATACGAATTTAATTCATTCTTAAGGTGAGAGTGTGTATTGCGATACGAATTTTCCCATAAGAGATAATGTAAATGCATGTAATCCATTCCAGCCACCCAAAAATATGACCAATATGGAAACTGTAGGGCTGCTTACAAAGAACTGACCCAAGCAAAGCATTCCAATGTCAAGTGTCCTCATAGGAAGTCGTGCCACCAAGCTTGGGCTAAAAATAGAACAGAGCACCCACGCCACCAATCTGTCAACAAAAAACACCCGAAAAATCACCTAGCTTTTGAACGTATGGCGAAGGCAACGTTGGTATCGTGGGTCGACTCTTTCCAAACAGCTTTCACTGACTGAAAATAAAACCGTAAAATTGGCTTTGATTGGCTTTCCTCTGACTCTGACAAGTTTTGAACGGCTTCCGGACGTACGAGCGACTTAGCCAGCGTTCACATCGTTCCGTAGATACTTTGTATGCCGATGCAGATTTCTTGCAAAATTTCAATTCTTAAGGTGAAAATTCGTAAGGCTGCCAAGGTTCCACTGTATCTCACACACCTAGACTCGAACACACATACACCTGAAGGCTGTTCTCACTGCACCCAGCATCTTCTGAGAAGTAGTCTGTTGTTAATTCACTCACACACACACACACACACACACACACTTCCGTATTTGGGCGAAACTTTGATGAAAGTTTGGCAGTTACAGGTTTATTTACAAAGTCGGAGGAAAAACCTATAACCGAGGACAAACCGCTTAACAGCACAGCAACGTCGAACAGCGTCTAATTAAATAGTCCACAGGGCTCATTTAGAAAGCGGCTAAACGCAATGGCTAATCAAATAAAAAAAAGAAGAAGAAGAAAAAAGACCAAAACAAACATCCTAATAATGAATTTTGTAGCCTCGGGATGAATCAGGATTATACAACGAGAAGCACTAGGGAATAACGATCTTTCATTACAGGCTCAGTTACTTTCTGGACCTTTCCAATTATTTTGTTTATCTCCAGTCTCCGACTCACTACGGCAGTGACTTCAGCTTCCAACCGCTGCATCTGAGGCTGAGAACTTTATTCATCGACCTGCTGTTCAATCAAGGCTGGGCTGTTCAACCTAGATTAGAAATGAACTTTTTGCCATTGTGTTTAGTGAGGATTGGTTTAAAACAAAAGGCTTGTTTCCATCCCTTTATTACCAATCACTTTACAACTGATTAGAAGAGGAAGCGAATTAATCCAGAGCACTTTCTGGCTTAATAAACGCTGAGGCTTTAACAGAAAACGAGACGTGATGTTTCCAGAGCGAGCGGCCGGACCTGAATCCTTCTTCCTCACTCTTCTCAGTGTGTGAGATTGACATGCTCAGCACAGATTTGTTATTGTGTGGAGAGTAGTTGGGCGCAGGTGGGTGTCTGGATATCTTCATAGTGATGAGCTGCCAGAAGGATGATTTAAACACATTCAGTGTTGATGATGGGGCGGTGTGGTGGAACAGCAGGTAGCCTAACTGCATCACGGTCCTGAATCCTCACAGACTGTGTGTCTCTGATTTCTCATCACCTCATAAAACCTTCTAGGAGGTGGATCGGTGGTGCCGTGCCACCATACTGCCTAAATGCAGATGAATAGATATACACCGATCAGCCATGATATTATGAATAGCACTGATGATCTCCTCATCATGGCACCTCTTAGTGGGTGGGATATATTAGGCAGCAATTGAACGTTTTGTCGAGGTGTTCCGAAGTGGTCTGAAGATTACTAGATACCTCAGCACACCATCAGGGATCTAGTGGAGTCAATTCCTCGATGGGTCCAACACAATATAAGACAGGTGGTCATACTGTTATGGCTGATTGGTGTAGCTATAGATCTATGGGGTCCAAGCACTCTTTCACACCCCAGTGACCAGTTCTTGCCTACATTCAAAGAAAAACATAAACAGAATGTAGTGTTTCATGTGTCCGGGTGTATTCCTTCCTCATTCCAGTAGTCCTGTTACAGATTCCAGACCCACCGTGACCCTGACCCTAAACCCGAGTACTGAATACGGATCCAAAAACCAACTTCGGACCAACGTACCGTATCACCAAGCTACTAGACTTTCCCGAGAGCTGTGTTTACCAAACACACGTGTGAGCTGGGTCTCCATGTTTCCTTAGCACTTGCACAAGGGATGACGGTCTTTATTTGGAGAATATTAAACCCATATGTCGGTGGATTCGTCCCTCAGGACTCCACAGAGCTCTGTCTCGCTCATCATGTCTTGTGTTTTCCACTCATTAAGAGCCATATTCGGCAGCGAAGAGCCTTATTAGATTAGAGCTTGAGGCAGACATGCAAGCACATTTTTAAAGACATCATCCTCTCATCTAATGTTGCCTAAGTAGATTCTTTCTCTCTCTCTCTCTCTCTCTCTCTCTCTCTCTCTCTCTCACTCACACACACACTTCTCTTGGAGTCATGCCATCGTTTTTACATGCAAGTCCCGAGATCATTAACAGAATGGCAGGTCTTTAATCATTGATAGAGATGCCAGGAAGAAGGAAAGACTCTGCGTCCGGGTACGACGTACAACACAAAGAGAAATGAAAGATGGTCTCGTTTTTTTTCTCTTATTATAAAATGCAAGTTTGTTCTCAGTTAATGAAACTGATTAGATCCTGGACAGACGTGAATCATGCCCCAGTTAGGTCTTCTGCTACATATGTGGGGAAAAAGACAGAGATGCACAGCAACTCCACCACCTTGCTCCTCCGTTTCACCCCACACTGTTACTCACACCACACTAAAAATGATACACTATGATCATTTTACTGTTTGGAGTTTTGCATGCGCTCCTCGTGGCTTTGTAGGTTTTTCCTCTGGGTTTCTCTGGTTTGCACTCAAATTCTCCTAGACGTGAATATGTCTGTACATGGTGTACCGTAACATATTTGCATCCCAACCAAGGACCAAGGTTTTCCCACCTTTTGTCCAGTGTTCTGTTAGAGTATAGATGAGGTTCTTTAATAATCTCTAATAGTCTTGGCAAAATTGAGAGAATACCAGTTTATTTATCCCTCTGTGTCGATGCTCAGTCAGAAACATCTGGAAGGCATATTTATTAATATGTCGTATGCAATTATAGGCACTGTTTGCAAATAATGACCCCAGGTGCATAGAGCCTTAAAGAGCTTCATGATGGTATCTTGGTAAAATGCTGTGAAATGCCTGCTGAATGCTGATTGGCTGATGATTAGAAGATCAATTAAGGATTAGAACAATAATGCAGTGCACCAAACGTCAGCTTTGTCAGATGATGGGCAGCGATGGGATTCTGACCACCAGGTTCTGAGGTTTGAGGTTCTAGGACCCTTGTGCAAGACATCTGCTGGGATTCTGTCTCACTTTTTGGGTCGGATTGGATAAACGACTCGATCCGAATGGTTCAGGGTTTTTTTTGTTGTTTTTTGTCCTCCATATGTACTGTATTTGCTCGTCTTAGACAGATTATATAACATTTGTATTTATTTGCAGCCAAAACAAAAAAGTCTTCCCAGCAAAGCAGCGCACGTCTTTACTGTACTGTGGAATTGTTCTCCTAAATCCTGCCTAATATTTCTGGCCCGCTATAATGACTTGTAATAACAGAGTCTCTGTGCTTGTCGTCCAAAAGCGGGGGAAGAGAAAAGGAGGCTTTCTGGCAGAAGTGCAATATAATAAATTACATCTCCTTTTTAGAGTACCTTGAGTACATTTTCCACTCTAATAATACTTTCTGATTGTAATGAAATCGTATTCGGCTATTCTTCTGCGCTCTCGAGTTTACCGAGACAGTGAGAAACATGTATGAGGCAGGAATCGTGCCCTCGTCTTCTCTCCTATCGGGTCGCTCAGGCTGTAATTGGAGAGATCGTATCCCGTAGCCAGCTGTCTTCATTTCTGCGTTTATTATTAGCTTCTTTACTCTATTAAGCTCTAGACGGATCCAGTACAAGTGGAGAGGATGCTCCGATTCAGAGCTGTTAGTGGTTTTTCTTTCTTCCCCCTCACACAGGCTGGATGTAATGGATGTGGCAGGTCCTGCTAATGGCCAGAGTTTCTTGTTTAAGCCTAAAAATACTCTGAGATTCGAAGACGAGGAAGGAAGACGGAGCCGGGACGGGTGGGGAAGGATGGGGATGAGGATTGGGACAGGGGTCAGAGAATCTCTTAAGCAACATACACTTATATTGCCAAAAGTTTTGGGACACCTGCATTTACATGCACATGAATGTAATATGGAGTTCGGCCGCCGTTTGCAGCTTTCCACAAGGTTTAAGAGTGTGTTTATGGGAATTTTTGACCATTCCTCTAGAAGTGCATTTGTGAGGTCAGGCATTGATATTGAACAAGAAGGCCTGGCTCGCAGTCTCCGCTCTAATTCATCCCAAAGGTCTTCTATAGGGTTCAGGTCAGGACTCTGTACAGGCCAGTCAAGTTCCTCCACACCAAACTCACTCATCCATGTCTTTATGGACCTTGCTTTGTGCACTGGTGTGCAGTCATGTTGGAACAGGAAGGGGTCATCTCCAAACTGTTCCCACAAAGTTGGGAGCATGAAATTGTCCAAAATGTCTTGGTATGAAGCTGAAGCATTAAGAGTTCCTTTCACTGGAACTAAGGGGCCGAGTCCAACCCCTGAAAAACAACACTTGAACTCAATGATTTAAAGGGGTATCCCAAAACTTTTGGCAATATAGTGTATATAGTGACTTATTTTTCTTTCCTTTTTTTATTGTTTTTAATGCTAGGGTTAACCATAGAGGAAATGCCAAAAAAGGAGGACTGTTTATTTCTCTGATAAACTCTGCACTCTGTCAAGCAGGAAGCTGTCAAGTGATAGAAATTTGTGAATAATTTAAATAGCATGCAAACAACTCAGCGTTCACACTGCGCTACTGTTATCACAAGGCTCACGTAAGCGAAAGCGCGTGGACGTGCTACACATTCGATTTGCATGACCTCTTACATCTTGGGAAACCCCAGCCTTAGTGCTCACCGGGCTGACACAATTAACCTCTCCTTTTATTCCCAGTTATACCAGTGTTGAATTCTCCAGTTCTATTGGTCAGAAAAGCTGCTAGAAAATGTGTGTTCTTGTTTATGATGAACACGTTATCATTTCTATAGAAACAACTCGGTTTTGAAGACCGAGCATGATCAGTTTGTATAGTATTAACCTAAACCTTTTACAGTGTGAAATTTCACAAGGATGTTGCCAGAGACTGGAACATTTTACCAGTGAATGGAATGGAAATGGAATGGAAATTCAACTGGCTTTTTCTTTATCAATTGTTATTCCTTACTCGAGTGCTGATGTGTAAGAGACTGAAAAGAGCCAAATATTGAATACATTCATTCGATACACAGCCGCTCATGTCCAGCCATTTGCCATTTCTAGACATCAAAATGTGTGTGTGTTGTTTTTTTATGTAGGATGCCATTTTCTCCACCAATTTGCAAACTGGTGTAATGGATCATAGCGTGCAAGAGCTGCCGATGCTCCGATGTTCTGATAGACTCGTACATTTCCACCCAGAGGAGCAATCACGTTTACGCTCGCCTGGTATCGAGAGACTCTCGGCAACGACACCAGGGTATTTACGGCATGATTGTGGAAGCGTTCCAGCCCGAGAAAAGAAAGCGCTCTGCCGCATCGCTCGCCGTAGATCAGATCGTTACTCATCCACGTTCTGTTCTCCTCCTCCTCTTCCTCTTCCTCCTCCTCCTTCTGCTGGAACATTATTGCCTTTCAGTCAGCTTTTACTCACTCACCCAAGTTCGGCGTAATTGTTTGCTGCCTCGCCGTCTGGAAATGATTCGCTCACGGGATAATTAGGTGAAAATTTATGGTGTTGTCCGTTGCCTGCTAAAAAAATAAAAATAAAAAGATAACAGGATTTCAGCAGATGAGCTCGTCTATAGTCAGTTAGCGGTTCCTCTTTATTATAGCACTGATCTGCTCCTTCTTCACAGACATACATCATACATCACCTTCCTGTTTAAGAGCGCTGTACTGGACGTCATGTGGTCAGGATTATATTATTTCTTTTGTAGAATGTATTAATATTAAAAGCAACAGGAAGTCAGTTGATCAGTGGCGGGATTTACAGCAGGACAGATAAAACAGACATCAAGATAATGCCGACATCTGGATTCTTAAATATTCTTATTCTCTGAAACTGTAGTTATGTGGGGAAAAAGGTAGGTAAAGTAAGAAGCCTTTTAAAAAATTAATAGGCTCTTTAATTGGCATTTAGGATCCGACTCGTGGGTGGTAGTAGCGCTAAAGAGCTCCTGTTGTTTGGTCATTAAGGATGCATACATGAATATGAATTACATTGAGAATGACTTGGTCAGCCTGGTGAAGGGCTTTTCACGCTTCCCCTGGGTCCTAGTAAACCCCGTGTTAACAGAATCCTGGGTTATCTTGTTTTTCACACTGCTACCCGGGGTTAGCTTTTAATCCTGGGGATCCATAATATGACGTTGCACATGGTACATTCCTAAACGTTGTGATTTGTGTATTTGCAGCGTTAACAGCCATGACTGGATAAATACAGCGTAAAACCGATTTAAATACCGGCCTGTCTCACGCTTTCGCATCAGTGAGGAAGGAGTGTCAAGATGTGAATCCTGCTCGGCCTCTTTAAGCCTCCTGAGATGTACAGACGGAACAAAAGTAAAACCTTCAACATTTTAATTGCTATTTACACAACACTCAGGATTCTGTGACTGTACAAAGCACATGATATAAAGCCGTTCTGTGCCTGCTTCCGAGCAGGGTTTTATAACCCCGTGGGAAAAAGCAGTGACTGTCAAAAACTCTAACTGTAACTGTGAAACGTTCCTCTAACGTTCCCGGGATTATAGTGCTGTTTAGTGCAGTGTGAAAATTCATTTATTCATCACACTCATTAATAATAGAAATGATTTGATGTTTAGATTTAAGCCGAAAAAATAAGGCGGTAGAATCCTGATGAGCTGCAAAGCAGTGGTTCAGTGGTCTCTTGAGCTCGGGTTACGGTCTGTTGCTCTTCCCGCATCTATGTGGGTTTCCTTCACGTACTCTGGTTTCAAAAACACGCTGGTAGGCATCCCTGGGATGGGCTCCGGATCGACCCGACCCCGACCCTGACCAGGATAAAGCTCTTACTGAAAGTGAGGGAATGACTAATGAGCCATGATGAAGTAGATAGAGGCTTTAACCTGTTTATATTTTTCTCAGCCAGTAAACTCTCCAGTGCATCAGTAGACTGTCTGGTGTGAGGGGGGGAAAAAAAAAACCCCACACAGACCTCTTTCGAACTCCGCTGGAATGATCGGTAGCAACCACAGGGCTGAAAAAAACACAATTCAGCGAGCGAGTCGATGTAGTATCGATCACAGGACGAGCGGTTTCAGAGTTTCAGGTTCCGCGGGCGAATTATCGACACGCAATCAAATCGGACACAGTTCACCCTCGCAGTCAGTCTCTCAAAACGTGCCTCTTAATTGCGAACTAAATAATTAAAAGGCTTTGTGTGGAATGGAGAAGGTTCTGGTCTCGTAGCAGTATTTACACGTGTCGTCTGCTGGTGTGCCACACAGCGTTAAGTGGGAGAGTGGCTGGAATGCTGAGTCAGAGCATTGGGCTTGGAGCACCGGAGAGAACTGGGGTTACTGGTGGAGATGTGTAGATAATGAGGCTTGTTTTGGCTCTGTTGAGACTTACACTGTTCTTTCCGTGGGAATTAAGCAACAGCTTTCTTCCGAAACGAATGCAAGGGCTTGGATTGTGCGAGATCACAAATCATTATCTCTGTGCAGTGTTACACTGAATACTGTTTACTCTGATTTTGAAACCCCGCCCCTACCTCTTATCTCACACCCCATTGTCATGTTACTATGAAAATTATTTTTATTTATTAGGGATGCCAGAGGATGTTTTTGGCTAAAAAACATAGTTGTGTAACTGATATAGTATTTCAGTTTTGATTAATAAATGCAATCGTGCAATACTTTCATAGACCGCTAAAGTTTTTCCAAATACAGTGGAACCTCGGCATACGAATTTAATTCGTTCTTAAGGCGAAAGTGTGTATTGCGAAACAAATTTTTCCATAAGAGATAATGTAAATGCAGATAATCCGTTCCAGCCGCCCAAAAATATGACCAATACGAAGTGTATGTAAACTGTATGGCTGCTTACGAAGAACTGACCCAAGCCAAGCATTCCTTGTCAAGTTTCCTTACATGAAGTCGTGCCACCAAGCTTGGGCTAAAAATAGAACAGAGCACCCACGGCACCAATCTGTCAACAAAAAAAATGCCCCAAAAATCACCCAGCTTTTGAAACATATGACGAAGGCAGCGTTGGTATCGTGGGTTGACTCTTTCCAAACAGCTTTCGCTGACTGAAAAAACAATCCATAAAAATTGGTAAACTCACGTTGTTTGTCTTAGCTTAGCTTTCTAAGTTTTGAAAGGCTCCCGGACATACACGCAACTTAGCTGTCATTCCGTTCAGTTTGTATGCTAAAATGATGCTGCGTATGCTGATGCAAAAATCTTGCAAAATTTCAATTCTTAAGGGGAAAATCTATAAGGGAGGGCATTAGTATGACGAGGTTCCAAAGTAACGTGAATCAGTAAGCCCTAAACTAATTTGTAAAAGCTTTATACTGAAAATATACTGTTTTATGTCACATAATTTCATCCAATTGCCACTGCCAACAAGCAGTTCCTGACCTCACACCTACTCTCCTTAATTCTGCCATGCTGACGAGCTTTTTCTTTTGGTTCCTGAATTATTTATCATGATTCTTTTGTATGATTCCTTTTACGTTTTCTTGCCACCGTCATCTCTATCTTGCTCATTAGAGTTCTCTATAGACCTCAGCACTCCGGTAAAGCTAAATCAAACAGAATATTTAAATGATGAGTTAAATACGGTAGCCGGTCTTCTTCAGTCCATTTCAGAAGCGTTTGTGTGTCTGTCTACGTTGATACTGTTGAGAAATGAAATTATATCCTCGAACGACAGAGGAGTCGGAGAAAAGGAGGATGTAGAGAGAAAGCGAGAGGAGAGAGTGTCACAGTCATGAGCTCAGCAATTTAAATTTTAATTGCCTATATTTATCTTCCCCGCGCCGTGTGACGGGCTGATAACGGGGCCCGATAACGCTGTTTGTGAAGCACTGCCACCACAGTGATACCTGAGCCGAGAGAGAGAGAAGGAAGGAAGGAAAGAAGGATGGGAGAAAGGAAAAACAGAAGGAACACATTTAATTTTGTGTTCCATCATCTCCTACGCACTCCTAACAGCTCCCTGCATGTCCCAGACTGAGCACGGAACAGGAAGAAACTTTCTACACTTCATAAATTAAACATCTTATCTCGCAGAAACGCAGCGAATGTTTGCTCACTTCCTACTATTTTAACGAGAGCTGCCTGGTTTGTTTGGATAGCAGTGAGTTTTTGTCATACCGATGAGTGAAACCCGAACAAGACGCAACAAGACGGGCTTTAATTTAGCGAGTGAAAGTTTATTTTATAGCGGTTTGAGACACGATTTCCACACACACATCATCATCGTCATCATCACTGTTCTGTTCCTCACGAAGATCGACCAGGAGATAAATTCACACCCTGGAGAAATGGATTTTCTCCATATTTAACAGGATTAGAGTTCTGTGGATGATGAAAATGTCACGGAACAAAACAACTTTCAAAACTCCTAAGGCTCGAATACGAATGGATATACACTGATCAGGCATAACATTATGACTACTTAGATGTGAAGTGAATAGCACTGATGATCTCCTCATTATAGCACCTGTTAGTGGGTGGGATATATTAGGCAGCAAGTGAATATTTTGTCCTCAAAGTTGATGTGTTAGAAGCAGGAAAAATGGACAAGCGTAAGGATTTGAGCGAGTTTGACGAAGGGACAAATTCTGATGGCTATTGGATCAGAGCATCTCCAAAACTGCAGCTCTTGTGGGGTGTTCCCGGTCTGCAGTGGTCAGTATCTATCAAAAGTGGTCCAAGGAAGGAACAGTGGTGAACCGGCGACAGGGTCATGGGCGGCCAAGGCTCATTGATGGACGTGGGGAGAGAAGGCTGGACCGTGTGATCCGATCCAACAAAGGAGCTACTGTTGCTCAAACTGCTGAAGTGGTTCTGATAGAAAGGTGTCAGAATACACAGTGCATGATGGGTCAGGGCTGTTTTGGCAGCAAAAAGGGGGACCAACACAATATTAGGCAGGCGGTCATAATGTTATGCCTGATCTGTGTATGAAAGAGAGAATGGAGGACTGTTTATAGCTGTTCTCATTTTAATTATATCAGAAGTTGAGAACTTAAGAACTTAACAGATTCAATATACCGAATTGTTGCCTTATAGAAGGAAATTGTTACCCAGAGAATGGTTTCATAATCCTAGCACCTTGGGTGGTTTTGTAAAATATCTACTGATATTGCGACGTATCATATCATAAAGGAAATTCAGTCGTATCATCAAATATTTCAGAATTGTAGCAGATACAGTGGCATCACCAGAATATCGGATTATTGCCTTATGAAAGGAAATCCTATCCTAGCAGATAATGTTATACTTGAATAAGGAATAAATGCCATATAAACAACGTCGTATTGTAATTATATGACACAGATTGGTTATTCAGCTGAACAACCGACTCTCTGCCTTAAGCATCATGTTGAGGTGTAGCATCGTATCGAGGTGCCCAGTGTAACCAGAGTGCTCATTTCAGCAGCCTCCAGCTCTTTAGGCACTGAATAAATCTTTCTTTCTTTCCTGAGTGGTTAGATATGCAGGACCACATTCTACCATCCAGCAAGAGACCTCCTTAAACAAGTGAAGCATCTCCAATTTCGTACCATTGACAGTTACATGAAAAATGCAGTGCAGTGGCGAGGCGCTCTGGCAGAATGAAACTTGCCTAGTCTTGTTTTCCCTCCCACTTTTTTTTACAGCAGCTTTGTGGAGCTCAGGTTCCTGTGTGGGCAAACAGCAGACCTTCAGAGGTTTAGAGAGTGTGTAAGTTTTACCACAACGGGTCTGAGCCGCTCTATTACTGCCTGCTTTCCCAGGAATCTGCTGAATTAAAGGCGACTATGGCTGACACTCCCTCTCTCTCTCCCCCTGTCTCTCTCTCTCTCTCTTTCTGTCTCTCTCTGTCTCTGTCTCTCTCTCTCTCTCCCTCTCTCTGTCTGTCTGCTGAATTAAAGGCGACTACGGCTGACACTCTCTCTGTCTGTCTGTCTGTCTGTCTGTCTGTCTGTCTCTCTCTCTCTCTCTCTCTCTCTCTCTGTCTGTCTGTCTCTCTCTCTCTCTCTCTCTGTCTCTCTTGCTCTCTCTCTCTCCTTTCCTTCTGTAGATTTTTTTCCTCCTTAATTAAAGATTAAAGCTTATAAGTTTTAAAGTGCAGTGTGTCGCCTTGGTTGACTTTGCCCAAGTTAAGAAAAGTGAGCTAATATTTTAATAATCAACTACTTCCCTGACTGTGCATGCAACGTGTGTGTGTGTGTGTGTGTGAGAGAGAGAGAGAGAGAGAGCAATGAGCTGGAACAAACATGCTCCAGTTCATGTGGCAGGACGCAAGCTTCATCATTAGCGCTCTTTTACTTGTATTGCGTCTCGGTCACTTCGTTCACTTGTCCTCTCTCTCTTTCTCTCTCTCTCTCTCTCTCTCTCTCTCCCCATTTCTATCTCTCTCTCTCTCTCTCTCTCTCTCTCTCGCTCTCTGTTTCTCCTCCAAGTAAAAATTATCTATGTTAAAGTCCTTCACTGTGACCCGGCTCCTTCCGTCCCAGTCTTTTTAAACGGTTTGTCCCAGCGTTGCTTAAATGCGAAAACTTTTTTCTGTCATTGGAGAACGATGTTCCAGGGCTCGAGTGGTCTTTGTGGTATGAGTTGGTTAGAATTCACTGAAATGTCAAATCTCCTTTTCTTTGCTTTACTGTTTTTCTTCCCCAGTTGTGTGTGAGTGCCTTTCAGCTTCAGATACTTCACACCTATGAGATTGCTGTAAATGGTCAGAGCCGGCTAATAATGAATTCATTAGCGATGCACGTAAAAGCTCCAGCGGGGAAACGTCTGTCGTCTGTGCACGCTGATTAGTTCTGCAGTAATGATGCAGCTAGCATGATGCTGATGTGTGTAGTGCAGCAGGCGGTGGGATTCGAACTGAGTAGCACATGCTGAGTGATAAATAAATACGGAGTAAAGTTTTGCTGCTGTTATTGTTGTTGATCCAAATCTATTGTTTTGAACGAGGATTTCACGAAGATTAGCATTTGTTAAGTGGCTGATGGATATAGCAGGGGCACCGAGGGATCTGCCCCTATAGACAAGCCACTATTATGATTAATCTGCTTATCTACTTAGCTAGCCGTTTCACATCCTGGTAAAGATTTGGTGGTTACGAGTGAACCGGTGAACACGTAACCCTGTCTTGCTAGTTTTATGAGTTTAGTTAGATCAGATCAGTTGCGTTATTATGAGCGCTGTTTGATTTCCTGTGATGCCGCTAACGTCTAACTACATCTTAACACTGCGTCTGCCCGATTCCTGACCAAACACTAAAACGGCTCTAATTTCTCCAAGGACGCCAGGATAACTCCGAGACTATTCATTTCTTATTGGATTAGCACATCTGAAATGTTCACGTACACATAAACCCGCCATTTTATATGATCAGGAAATATAATAGAAGCCCGTCTTGTCTTTTTTCCTGCTTTACGACAGAGTAGCTGATGAATGGGAAAGAATTCCCCCGTTTATCATCTCTCAGGATTTTTTTTATATATATGCTTCCCGAATAACAATGAATGTAGAAAAATGTTCTTAACTAACTACTACACTCTGAGTTTAACTCTCTCTTATTGGGTGTTAAATGAAGCACTCTAGGAACCCAGGGTCGCTAACGAAATCAGGCTGCCACGTCAATTATCTTCCCCGCGAGCTGATGGGAAGCAGAATCACAGAGAGAAAATGATATTTAATGGCAGACGCTTCCCATGCCGGTCATGATTCCAGCTTTATTTCCGTGCTTAATTTGCTGCGTAACAGCGGGTGATAAACAGATTTAGTGCGGGGGAGAAGGTAATATACCTGTCGCTGTTTTGTTTTTTTTTTTATGCGAGAGCTCTGGTATCCTAGTGCGTGTTGTTTAAGGAATAAAGCCGCAGAGGTTGTAGCATTATAGGGAAACAGTCGGCGCTGGAGCTCAGCGTGACTCAGAGTTACCATTAGCACCCAGAAGTTGAGGTTTTTCCAAGAACTGCATGTTTTAAACGTCTTACACAACAGCAATTTGCAGACGATCTCACTTTTTATTACTTCCAGAACAAGGCATGTCTTTTTTTAATTAGTTTACGCTCGCAGTTAATGATGTGGAACATCCAGGAAGCAAGCTGGTTCCTGTTATCACTTACGGTATAGCAGTTCTAAACGCTCTGTTTCTGTAACCTAGCTCCTCTAACCACAAAACAACAGCAGTTTCAAATTTATCTATCTATCTATCTATCCATCCATCCATCCATCCATCCATCCATCCATTCGTCTACCTAAGCAACCATCCATCCACCTATCCATTCCTCTATCTATCTATCCCTCCATCTATCTATCTATCCCATCTACCTAACCAACCATCCATCCACCTATCCATTCCTCTGGCCATCTATCTATCTATCTATCTATCTATCTATCTATCTATCTATCTATCTATCTATCTATCTATCTATCTATCTGTCTATCTACCCATCTACCCATCCATCCCTCCATCTATCTATCCGTCTACCTAACCAACCATCCATCCACCTATCTATCTATCTATCTATCTATCTATCTATCTATCTATCTATCTATCTATCTATCTGTCTATCTACCCATCTACCCATCCATCCCTCCATCTATCTATCCGTCTACCTAACCAACCATCCATCCACCTATCTATCTATCTATCTATCTATCTATCTATCTATCTATCTATCTATCTATCTATCTATCTATCTATCTATCTATGGGACAATGCCAGTGTGCGAGTCTTCTAGATGTTCTAAATGTTTAATAAAGTCAAAACCAACAAACCCCATTTTTTCTCACTTTCACTTCCAGTTTCCATATTAATCCTGCACTAATTGGAGGCAGTGGAACGAATGGCGTTACTTGGCGCTGGCGTGTGGAGCGCTGCCTTTCCACGAGCCCACACGAACTGTTGCTGAGACGCTTCCATCTGTCTTCTCACCCCAACCACATTTCTTTCATAACGCTCATTTGGATGAGGATATAATTAGAATCGGATTTCTGAGTAAACGTATTCCACACTGAAGTTCATGTTCACACTCTCTCAGGAGCGACTGAAGGATGACTTCCCACTCACCCGCCATCGCTCTTCCAAAGAGCCGACTCAATTACGGCTCGCCGTTAATGCCGTTATCGTCCCATCACGCAGCGCTGCTTCATAGGGGGAAGAAAAAAAAACCCCACAGAGTTGCAGAATGTTCTAGACTTCGGTCAAAATGGCAGCCATAAGACCTGCTGAATGTGTCCTGTGTTCTGTATTATTCATGTACTTTAAATGTCAGGACACATCAGGAGGGTTTATTCCCGACTCGTGCCACCTGAGTGGAGCACAGCGAGTAAATGAATAAAATCATCCTCTGTAGAACCTACACTGAATAGAACAGATCCTAGAAAGTATTCAGATGTGCTAAATAATGCATGGTTTGTCAGTATAGTATGGAGTTTAGTAGAGTAGCGTGCTAGTCGGGATTAAAAAAAATATTATATCACAAGTCTCAAAGGTTTACTTACAGACCTTCAGCTAAATAAATGGATAAATGATACTTAAGTAATTGACAAAAGGAATTTTTGAATAATTATTATTCATTAAATAAAACAAACAAACAAACAAACAAACAAACAAAAAAAAAAATATATATATATATATATATATATATATATATATATATATATACAGGGGTTGGACAATGAAACTGAAACGCCTGGCTTTAGACCACAATAATTCATTAGTATGGTGTAGGGCCTCCTTTTGCGGTCAATACAGCATCAATTCGTCTTGGGAATGACAGATACAAGTCCTGCACAGTGGCCAGAGGGATTCTGAGCCATTCTTCTTGCAGAATAGTGGTCAGGTCACTACGTGATGCTGGTGGAGGAAAACGTTTCCTAACTCGCTCCTCCAAAACACCCCAAAGTGGCTCAATAATATTTAGATCTGGTGACTGTGCAGGCCATGGGAGATGTTCAACTTCACTTTCATGTTCATCAAACCACTCTGTCACCAGTCTTGCTGTGTGTATTGGTGCATTATCATCCTGATACACGGCACCGCCTTCAGGATACAATGTTTGAACCATTGGGTGCACATGGTCCTCCAGAATGGTTCGGTAGTCCTTGGCAGTGACGCGCCCATCTAGCACAAGTATTGGGCCTAGGGAACGCCATGATATTGCAGCCCAGACCATTACTGATCCACCCCCATGCTTCACTCTGGGCATGCAACAGTCTGGGTGGTACGCTTCTTTGGGGCTTCTCCACACCGTAACTCTCCCGGATGTGGGAAAGACAGTGAAGGTGGACTCATCAGAGAACAATACATGTTTCACATTGTCCACAGCCCAAGATTTTCACTGCTGGCACCATTGAAACCAACGTTTGGCATTGGCACGAGTGACCAAAGGTTTGGCTATAGCAGCCCGGCCATGTACATTGACCCTGTGGAGCTCCCGACGGACAGTTTTGGTGGAAACAGGAGAGTTGAGGTGCAAATTTAATTCTGCAGTGAGTTGGGCAGCTGTGGTTTTATGTTTTTTGGAAATAATCTGGGTTAGCACCCGGACATCTCTTTCAGACAGCTTCCTCTTGCATCCACAGTTACTCCTGTTGGATGTGGTTCGTCCTTCTTGGTGGTACGCTGACATTACCCTGGATACCGTGGCTCTTGATACATCACAAAGACTTGCTGTCTTAGTCACAGATGCGCCAGCGAGACCTGCACCAACAATTTGTCCTCTTTTGAACTCTGATATGTCGCCCATAATGTTGTGTGCATTGCAATATCTTAAGCAAAACTGTGCTATTACTCTGCTAATTAAACCTTCACACTCTGCTCTTACTGGTGGAATGTGCAATCACTGAAGACTGGCCACCAGGCTGGTCAAATTTAGCCATGAAACCTCCAACACTAAATTGGCCAGTGTTTCAGTTTCATTGTCCAACCCCTGTGTGTGTGTGTGTGTGTGTGTGTGTGTGTGTGTGTGTGTATATATATATATAGTTAAATTCAACAGATTTTTAGATTATTCTTATTTTACTGTAAAAAAAATTACATATATATAATTTTTGTAAAAAAAAAAAAATCAGTGAAAGAAGAAAAATCTAAAAATCTGTAGAATATATATATATATATGTATGTGTGTGTATATGTATATATTATTTTTTTAAATATATATTTTTAAATGTTTTATATAATTCATAATAATTATTTAAAAATTCTTTTTGTCAATTACTTGACTTACTATTTGAAAGATTTATCTCTGTATTTTTTCTCCAGAAGCCAAAAAAACTGTTGTTGTGTCCATGTTGATGATTGAATGTTTTTGTCATGTCTCGCTCCACAGTGGTGGATAATATGAAGCTCATATGAAAGTAGACACTTAAGAATTTCCAGTTTTTCACAAGTATTTCTGTTTTTACCTAAACTACCAGGAGAATTATATTCATAGAAAAGTTCTAAAAAAACAGAAACGTTTTATTTTTTCCCACATGCATGTTTCTATCTTCAGAGTAAATGACGATATCAAACCTATTCCTGTTTTCCGATACGCCCCAAGTGCTCGTTCTGTAAAAAGCAGCTAAAATTTGATCTTCAACCACTGAAATTCTGTGGAAGGTTCTCCAACAGAGGGAAAAACACACGTCTCACACTGAAAGCCGACTCGGAGTCAGACTGATCTAAACATTTGCGTGAGAGTGAAACGCATTACTGGGAACGCATTAAGTCGAGTGTTCTTCATGATGGATGAAAATTATATGGTTTAGAAGCAGCAAGTGGCCATAATGGGCCGTAATGGGACGTATTAAAATGCATAAAAATAATTTGATCATATTTGTTATTATCACCACAGCGGTGTTGAATCCTCCAGCTAGAAAGTGTGAATTTATTTTATCTATCTATCTATCTATCTATCTATCTATCTATCTATCTGTCTGTCTGTCTGTCTGTCTGTCTGTCTGTCTGTCTGTCTGTCTGTCTGTCTGTCTGTCTATCTATCTATCTATCTATCTATCTATCTATCTATCTACCTACCTACCTACCTACCTGTCTGTCTATCTATCTATCTATCTATCTATCTATCTATCTATCTATCTATCTATCTATCTATCTATCTATCTATCTATCTACCTACCTGTCTATCTATCTATCTATCTATCTATCTATCTATCTGTCTGTCTGTCTGTCTGTCTGTCTATCTATCTATCTATCTATCTATCTATCTATCTATCTATCTATCTATCTATCTATCTATCTATCTATCTATCTATCTATCTATCTATCTATCTATCTACCTACCTACCTACCTGTCTGTCTGTCTGTCTGTCTATCTATCTATCTATCTATCTATCTATCTATCTATCTATCTATCTATCTATCTATCTATCTATCTATCTATCTATCTAACAAAGCCAGGTACAGCTTAAACTCTAAACTAAATTTCATGCACCTCCTCAGAATGGATTTATTTCATGTATTGAAATTCGCCAAATCATATTTCATACAGTTTTCTCTTCCCTGAATTTTCCACCCACAGAACACAATTCCATCAGACTTGACTTTGGTGCTTGGACCCCTACTAATAATAGCTTTGATAACATGGGTGGTGATTTCTACCGTGATAACAGAATAGTCAGACCCCTGGATTGGCTGCACAGAGCCCTGGTGGTCCTCGGACCCACCTTTGAGAACCAGATTTAGATAAACGGGCAGGAAGTAAATGATTTAGATAAATGGTTCATATTTATTACTGTGTAGGTTGTTCTCGTTTCTGTAGTAACTCATTCACAGGCATTTGGATTGCAGACGCTCCACATAGTCATAGATTAGTAACAAATGGTTTAAGACAATATGTTGTTTTGCTTTTGTTTATTTGACTCATCATGGCACCTGTTAGTGGGTGGGATATATTAGGCAGCAAGTGGACATTTTGTCCTCAAAGTTGATGTGTTAGAAGCAGGAAAAATGGACAAGCATAAGGACTTGAGCGAGTTTGATGAAGGGCCGAATTGTGACGGCTAGACCACTGGATCAGAGCATCTCCAAAACTGCAGCTCTTGTGGGATGTTCCCGGTCTGCAGTGGTCAGAATCTATCAAAAGGAAGGAACAGTGATGAACCGGTGACAGGGTCATGGGCGGCCAAGGCTCATTGATGCACGTGGGGAGTGAAGGCTGGCCCGTGTGATCCGATCCAACAGACGAGCTACTGTTGCTCAGATTGCTGAAGAAGTTAATGCTGGTTCTGATAGAAAGGGGTCAGAAAACACAGTGCAGGACGGGTCAGGGCTGTTTTGGCTGCAAAAGGGGGACCAACACAATATTAGGCAGGTGGTCATAATGTTATGCCTGATCAGTGTATAAAAGAGAATGGAGGACTTTTATAGCTGCTCTCACATTAATGTTATGTAACCTCCATAAGACTCCATTTCCTGAGATAATTAATTATGACTATAATGTGTGACATTCCTGAATAAATGATTTTGGCAGATACTTTTTGGCAGAGTAACACACTGCAGGTCACGCTGATGTAACGAAATAATCAGCGTCATGGTAGTACACGTCGTGTGTGTTCCTGACTTATTGCTTTCCCGAGGCCTCTGAAGACTTCTTCCTCTAGTTTCATGGTGCTTTGGAGATTTTGCTGATGATTATATTTATGAGATTATTTCCCCACTGACACTCCGTGAGTCAGCAACACCGACCTAACGGACTGCTGGTCATGTGACCTCTCCGTCTCCCCTCTCTCTCTCTCTCTTACAGTCGGGAGAAATGTGGAAATTCCACTCACTCTGTCACAAAGCGCTTTTATTCGACTCGTTGCCATGGCGATAAGGGGTAACAGGGAGCCGAGTTGTTCACTATCCAGCTCCGGCAGCTGTGAAGATGCTGTGGTGATGCAGGTATGATGTCACCAGGCAGCGTGTCTTGTTTCAGTGTAATCTCTCGTGCCGCATCTGTGCCGCCGCATGACGCATCAGATTAAAAATCCGACATCCCGCATTCTTCTAGTCGTCTCACACGCTGCCATCGCACACAATGAGGCTTTTCAACCGCAGCAATTTATTTATAGAGTCTCCTGGGGTATTTCCACATTAGCTGCAGTAAATCAGGCCACTTCTGAGGCAGGTTTGTACATGAGAACTCTCTCCCTCTCTCTTTTACTCACACACACACACACACACACACACTTCTCCCGCTCTTTTATGTCAAGGTGCTATCTTTTAAAGGAATAGTAAACACAATTTGCATTAACAGTTGCTTTCTTTTTACTTTTCAATAAGCAATATTCAATATATGAATATGTTTATACACTATATTGCCAAAAGTTTTGGGACACCCCTCCAAATCATTGAACTCGGATGTTGTTTTTCAGGGCACAATTGTTCCAGGAACTCTTAATGCTTCAGCTTCATACCACAACATTTTGGACAATTTCATGCTTTGTGTGAACAGTTTGGGGATGACCCCTTCCTGTTCCAACATGACTGCACACCAGTGCACAAAGCAAGGTCCATAAAGACATGGATGAGTGAGTTTGGTGTGGAGGAACTTGACTGGCCTGCACAGAGTCCTGACCTCAACCCCATAGAACACCTTTGGGATGAATTAGAGCGGAGACTGTGAGCCAGATCTTCTCGTCCAACATCAGCAGTGCCTGACCTCACAAATGCGCTTCTAGAGGAATGGTCAGAAATTCCCATAAACACACTCCTATACCTTGTGGAAAGCCTTCCCAGAAGAGTTGAAGCTGTTATAGCTGCAAAGGGCGGGGGCCAACTCCATATTACATTCATGTGCATGTAAAGGCAGATGTCCCAAAACATTTGACAATATAGTGTATATAGTCCTACTAGATTGTGCGAGGACATTTTCCTGTCTCAAGCAACTCTTTCATGATACCAGACATAGTGTTATCTTTTGCTAAATACTTTCTAACGGCCTGTTAGCGATGCCACTAGTTTGAACATCATGACATATTGTTGATGCAAATATTGACTAAATTAACTGTATAAAGAAATGAAGTGTGTTTTAAGCTATTAACAATGTTGTACTCGTACTCTTATCAGTTACTATCACACACACAGACGAGAAATCTACAGAACCCGTGCACCGAGAGAGGAAAAAACAGCCAAAGACACAAAAACTGGAAGGTCTGAGGAAGTGTGTTGAACTTTATGAACTGTAAACGCTCCTCAGTTGCCTCAGTGATGTCATGGTGCGGTTTGGACGAAGGGCGTTCGCTTGGCATCTCTGTGTCAGTATGAGTAGCTTTTTTTTCCCCCTTCTCTCTCATCCACACGTGTAAGGAATCTTCTTACTCACTTACGACACACGCCTGCAGACCGAGTCAGGTTTTTTACAGTTCAGACGTGGCAGACACCCAAAAGTTTGTGGGTTTAATGATAGCATCAGGTCTGAAGCATGGCACTGTAACGCAAGCCAAATGCCCTACAAAACCCGAACAGTTTGTTTTCGGTTTAATTAAATCATAAAAATCTACTTCTTTTAGGTCACCTTGCCTGCTTCTTATTCGTAGCTGTGATCAATTTTTACGATGGCTGTCACGATGGGGGCGCGTCAGTATGCATTTTATATTCAATTTTTAACCACAGACGTTGTCACAAAGCAGCTTCAACAGAAATCCAGATGGAGATTTTTCAATCTCTAATGAGCAAGACAGAGGAGAGTGGAAGGAAAAAAAAGAGATTCTTCAGACGACAAGATGAAGAAAAATGTCCTCTTCTTTTCCTAGTGACACTCAATAGTGAGCTCTTATATATATATATATATATATATATACTGTATATGTAAATACAATCCTCACTCAGGTTTCAGCAGCAGTTTTTTTGTCCTCCTCCTTTTTCTGCTCTTGTGGGGTGTTCCCGGTCTGCAGTGGCCAGTTTCTATCAAAAGTGGTCCACGGAAGGAACAGTGGTGACCCGGAGACAGGGTCATGGGCGGCTAAGGCTCATCGATGCGCGTGGGGAGCGAAGGCTGGACCACGTGATCCGATCCAACAGACGAGCTACTGTTGAAGTAGTTAATGCTGATTCTGATAGAAAGGTGTCCGAATACACAGTGTATGACGGGTCAGGGCTGTTTTGGCAGCTAAACCAGCACAATATTAGGCAGGTGGTCATAATGTTATGCCTGGTTAGTGTATGAAATAGAGAATGACGGAGGAGTGTGGAAAGAAAAAAAAGACAAGATGAAGAAAAATGTCCTCTTCTTTTTTCAGTGAGCTCATGAGTCTTTACACGTCTACAGCTACATATATATATATATATGTAAAGACAATCCTGACTCTGATTCTAGCAGCAGTTTTTTTGCCCTCCTCCTTCTTTTCGTTTTATTCTGACGTTGCATGCTATAATTTACCCTCATAAACCATGAATAGGGATTTTACACCTGGTCCAGCTGTAACATCTGGATCTTGCTTTTTTTATTTCACTGAAAAGCCTAAAGGGTTCCAACATACAGTATTTTGTTCCTTGTAGTAACCAAGGCTTTAATTGTGATCGGAGTTATTATTTTTGTGGCGTTCTTCGAATCACAGAGTTTCCGTATTTGGGAGGATGAAAGCAATTCCTGTCGTCTAAAGGGCTGGGGAAAATAGCGATACGCTGGATAGACGCCCAGACGCTGATTCCTACACCTCATAATATGTAGACTTCTCTTGAACTCAAAAAAAAAGTGATTTCTTTTTTCCTTATAGTACAATATTGTGGAATTCTCAGTTCTGATTGGTTTAGAAGGTTAATCAGTTTATCAGCGGCTCCAAAAGTAGTTCCGGCTGCAGGACAAATCACGGTTTAGTATCAGTGCACTTACAGTTTCAACATGGACTTGTATGATGGATCGTATAAAGCAGTAAAAATCTCAATGCTTTGTAACAGTCAGTGGTAACTTTTTCCAGAATGGCAGGACAGGAATTTGTGCTCCTGTGGTAATGTGGCAAGCTCCTCTCTTTTGTGAAAAGAAAGAGGCTGGAAAGGGAACTAGCTGTTATAATGTAAGCGTATATGGAACGTGTTCTGGACGTTCAACAACATTACCTTACTGCTCATAACATTTTCAATAGAATCAAAGTGATTCTGGAACCAGACCAACACTGCGATGATACACACTCGGATTCGGACCAGAGCAAACGTCCCCATTGTGAAAACAAGCTTAAGGGAAATTATGATGCTTCAGCATAGACAAAGACGTGTGTTCTATCCAGTTGTGTTCTTCAGACTTGGTTGCAACCGTTAAGGCTGTGACGGTCAGGTGTCTGCATACTTTTGGTCGTATAGTGTACATAGATATAGATGTACTAATAGCGACACTGTTTTTCATCTGTGTGTAAGATTTACAGTAATTTGAAGTGTTTGGTTAACTAGGCCACTGTGTGTCACGAGAGATGAACATGTTTTGATGCCATGTGACATTTTACCCCGTATTTTTTTTTCTTTTTCATCTTTTCCCCGAATCTCTAGCTTCAGGGTGTTAGGGAGCGTCTGCTTTGAACGCTTCCATGTATTACACGTCAAAGCCAAGCGTCTTCAGACTGCTCTCGAGCTCACTATTTGCACTTCAGTTAGATGGCTGCGTGTCTGAGGACTTATTATCATTCCTTGCCCTCGCCGTGCCCTGCCAGATTAAAGCATCTCTTTTAGTCTGGCTGGCAGGCTGTCTGTGGCTGCACTGATGCAGTTCTGAGCTTCTGCAGAGGCTCCTTCTTGAAAAGGCTTTGGTTGTCGCTGTAGGCTGATGAAAGTGTAGGTGTAGGAGCCAAGTGGCTGTGATTCTCTCACCCCTTCCCAATCCTTCTGCCTTTGTCTGAAGGGATCAGTGATGAGGAGCTGCTACTTTGATCCTGTCAGTTCAGGGTCTTGTTCAACACATCTGTCTGACAAAGCTCTTCCTTGTATCTTCCTCTTAATAAGTGATGAGTGTCTGTTTCTTCGGGTATGCATTGACTGCAAGCTCCATCACTTTTCTTTCATACAATAAGAAAGCAGATTTGTAGTGGCAAGGAACTCGGTCCTAAAATACACTAGATTGCCAAAAGTTTTGGGACACCCCTCCAAATCGTTGAATTCAGGTGTTGACCCCTTAGTTCCAGTGAAGGGAACTTTAGCATACTAAATCATTTTGGACAATTTCATGCTCCCAACTTTGTGGGAACAGTTTTGGGATGTTCCTGTTCCAATATGACTGCACACCAGTGCACAAAGCAAGGTCCATAAAGACATGGATGAGCGAGTTTGGTGTGGAGGAGCCTGTAGAGTCCTGACCTGAACCTGATAGAACACCTTTGGGATGAATTAGAGCGAAGTCTGTGAGCCAGGCTTTCTCATCCAACATCAGTACCTGACCTCACAAATGGTCTTCTAGAGGAATTGTCAAAAATTCCCATAAACACATTCCTAAACCTTGTGGAAAGCCTTCCCAGAAGAGTTGAAGCTGTTCTAGCTGCAAAGGCAGAATACATTCATGTGCATGTGCATGTGCACACAGAATGTTTGATTCAGTTCTTACACTCAGATCCATTCAGAATCGAAGCACTTTCTCACTGCAGTCACAACACTTTGCTTGGAAGCAAACCAAGACCACCTTCCTCAGGCTCTCTTCTCTCGGACCTGATGTTTCGGTCTACCCTGGAGTGTGATTGCTGTGTTCTCACCTGCCTCGACGAACCCAGAAGTGTGAAAAGGAAGTGTGTTATTGCTAGTCTAGGACGAGAATGAAAATGAGCTCTATTGCATATTATATTTGACTGTAAATTAAATTTAGCAGTTAATTAAACACATACCGACACTAATCTTGGCTCGGTGTAAGTGGGACCGGGAATGGGGATGCGCGTTCTTGTAAAACTCAGCAGGGTGATATCCAGGGCGAGTCACCTCGGAAAAGTTTGGAGAAAACACCCACGCATCTGACCCAAGCGAAGTCAGAAGATTAAGAACAAATTTAGACATATATAATTATTTCTACATGAATTAGAAGCAAATGCTTTAGAAATTGCATCAGTGTTTGTCTAATACAGAGGATGGCATCAGTCTTGACAATAGTTATGGCTCATGTCAATCATCTGAAACTCTTAATTCAAAAGAAAAAGAGCATTACCATGAAATTTGCATTTGCTAATTTTTTTAAACATACATACACACTCGACAACTCAAGATGCTCAGCATTCTGATGTGCAGACCCTCGCTTCACCTGTACACTCAATGCTCTGCTCATTAGGTAGGGTAAACGGTGTCTCCGGTGATTGAGTAATTATTTATCCGGGCTATGAAGACGATTATTTTAATGAAGCTGTGCATGTACGCCCCAGAGTCAGATGAGTAATTAAGGGGTTGTTTTCCATGCTAATGACATTAACCATCTCTGAGGTAATCATGGAGAGAATAGTAGAGTACTAACAGCTGCACATTCATACACAGACACACACACACACACAAAACAGACGATCCAGCTCTTTGGTTTGTGTTTAGTTTTAAACGTGTGCATGTATGAAATCAATAGGCTGGTAAGATGTTTTATGATGTAACATGAATTGGGAAACGGCTGCAACCTTATATGAGCTGTAGTGCTTTGTTTCTCTCAGATCGTTACTGTCTAACTCATTTGAAAGTATGTAAACATTCGCCGCTATCGAGTAATATGAGTAGAGTGTTGTTATAGCGCATGTTTTCCTTATTGTAGTAGACAGAGAGTTAAAGAACTTTTTTTGGCTAGGGAAGTCAAGTAAAACACAGGAGGGCAAACACACCAAACAAATGATTAGCAAGTAGTGATTTGCATGGGTCTTAATGATTTAATGTGTTTTCAAACCTTGAGATATTTGCCTGGTTGTTCTTGCCCTATGAATTCTATCCCCTGCACCCAGTGGTACCAGGATTGGGTCCAGATCTACCCCAACCCTGATCTCTGAGGTTACTGAAGATGAATGAAGATAAAGAGATCCATTTCTCCACTAATGCAAGCTCAGAATTCTTTAAAATGATGACAGCAGGTCTCAGTGAAATGAGGAATAAGGCAACAGGAGGCTTGAATGGTGCCGTGAGCCATGAACGCGTAAGGAACGACACTGTTGAAGATGGATGCGGCTCTTGGCACTCGCAACACATCGCCATAAATACCACACCATTGATTCACAGGATTCACTCATTCTCTGCAGGTCTTCTCGTGACATTCATTAACCCAGGAACTGCAGCTTTTAGCTGGCCATTTTTCAGCCACCCCAGGCTTTCACCTCCTTCACCAGGAATAAAAGAATCGGGCCTTATTATGCTGCGGAGGAGTAATTTTGAGGTCATCGTGGCCTGGGCATAGAGGAGCCAGCCTGACCACAAGCCTCTCCAAGAATGTCTATAAAGGGTTTCAGGCATTCACATCACTTATAGTTTTTAAACCTATTGGCAATATGTCAAGGTGAGTGGTCATTAATTTTCAAGCTATTTCAGTTCTAATGGCACCACATAAAGAAGGTATGAATCTTCTGAAGACGATTAGGGAAGAGTGAGGAGTATTGCGTCACGCTGGGTGACAGCTAGTGTACCTCCAGGATATTTGCTTGTCCTTGTTGGGAACGGTCATCCCCTTTCACAGCTTGTTCTTTCACTGTTATGCTGATGACACTCGGCTCTGAGTGTCAGCACTCCACTTTAATCATCCCTCAACCTTTCAAAGACTGAGGTTCTTGTCATCCAGGACACAGCTACTGAGGTCCACAAGGAACTATGGTAACAGCCTGGATTTTAAACATCATATAACATCAGGAATATTACGATCTAGCTTTTGGATTATGCTGTGCCACTGGTTCCTGATGACTGGTATGGCGTCTCCTACATCCAGGGTCTCTGATTCATCTGAATCAGTATGCACTCTCTGTGAACAGCTCTTGTAGAATCCCCCAGGAAGACTAGCCAACTTCAAGATTATAAACAAGTCTATTCCCTTTTCGAGTCATTGCTACTAGACCATCCTTAGGAGAATATATGTAGGATTGATTTCATGCTGTTTGAACTGAAAAGAAAATGGAGAACATGAAGGTCCTTGGCTAATAATGCGCTCTAGCTGCAGAACCAGGGGAAAGTAACCCTGCTTGAGTACCTCATTACACCGAACATGTCAATGAGAGGGCAGTAGTTTACACTGCTATAGATTGTAGTGCTGTTCAGCACCTGCAGGCCACAACATGTTGCAAAAAAACATTCCCTAAAGGTGCTTATGTGCATTTTCTGCAAGCCGGCAGGGAACCCACTGATTTATGACTTGTATATTTAGAGCACAACTGTGTTTTAAGGTCAGCAGGAGTGAAAATGAAGTGAAATGGAATGAAATGAGGTGCCCTGATTGCCTTCAGTAGGTTGGACACTTGGTCCGGATTGAGTTTCTGATATTGTTCAGCGCTTGTACCGAAGAGACCCTGCCACTCTTTGTCATTGGCAATGCCTTGATGAGGTTTGATAGTCGAGGTCATGCGGTGCACGTGGTGATAAAGATCCACTGTAAGCTGACGTTATCTGGCCGGTCAGAGATAGATGGGCCATTAGAGAGTAAAACCTCCTGACTTCTTATCCATTTCCTCATGCAAAGTTTTATATCCCTGAACGGGGATCTTTTAGTTCAAAAAGGGTAGAGACATTAAAATGTTAGCACTAAAACATTTCTTCTTTGTTAGAGCGCATATACATATACATACACTTTCTACTGGGTTTGTTTACATTAGCTAATTTTTCTAATAGTACTTTTGTAGTCGTTTGCTGCATAGTCACTGCATCTATTCTTTAGCTTGTCCTACACTGTGCTTGAAAGTGAATCTAGTGAATCTTTTTGCAGTAAGATTTGATGCAAGGTGTTTGACTGTAAGACAGATGGTTTTCCTATAGGGGGCCTGTGCTTTTGATTCAGCAATGACACAGAGGGGTTCCTGTGAAACGCATGGTGTTTGGATAATGCTATCAGATTTGCATATTGCTTACCAGCATGCATTATTCATCTTGTGTCTGCCTCTCCAATTAGTCCAAGTGGAGCCTTTCTCCAGAGAAGGTTTAACATCTGTGTGACCTGGAAATCTTCAAGGCAATTTGGCCGACTCCGCTATTCAGCGCCCCTCTCGGATTGAGGCGGTGCTCGTGAACCCGTGTGTACTCACATGCTTGTTTAAGCTAGAATGCACTTCTCCTGTGGGAGATACTTGTGTGTTGATGATGATTACAGGGAGACGGGGTACTTACAAAACGCTGTTGCCTTGGGGGTCACAGCAGGCCCTGGCCTGTCCACATTTTTCACCACAGGAAAGGTTTCCATTATATGGGATGTTGTTGATGAATTATCCATAAAAGCTTCCCGTTAAACTGTTGATCTGAAGCATGTTGCATTATATTTGCCTTTTGTATGGTGCATAGATCCTGAGTTGGTGTCGAAAGCTGCAGTCTTTGTGTGGTTAGTCGTTAAAGGTGGGGGTTGTTTGGGTGCACTTATCTCCTCCGCCCTTTCCTCCTCAGTCTCGAGAGGTTTGTGGTGATTCAGTCCCGAGATACAGAAGTGTACTCACAGGTGCCTTTCATTCTGAATGATCCATCACCTCACGGCTGAGTCACTCTCTTTTTGGCTTGGACTTACCGTGTGAACGTCTTCCTGCCTGTTTGAACCCATGCTTCACTATCACTCTGTTTGACAGATGCTCTGACTCTTTCACCAGTGTTTTGGGAGCGGCTCACTGTCTGGGTTAAAGATCAGTCTACCAGACTGCCGTTCATTGTCTCGCCTGCTTTTACTCCTTTTTTTCCCCCCCATCCTACTCAGACACAACAACCTTCTCTAAGGAGTTCCTACTCTTTCTTTCTCTCACACTGAGATTTTTCTTCTATCCCTGTAGTCCCATCTGTGCTCTCTCTGTCTGTGCAGCGTTAGATTTTGTCGATTTTTGGTGTTAGGAGATGCCCTGTAAACTCCCTCTGAAACGCAGTAGGGAAGCAGGATCAGTGAGGAAGGTGCACCTCAGGAGGAGAAAGCTAATGCATTATTCTGTGTGTGAACACGGCACAGCTTCGGGATAGACTGTCAAAGGATGACAGCTTTTTGTTATTTGTTTTCTTTCGTCTGCTGTTCGACCATATCTTCACCGCTACCTCTCAGCTTTGTTTTTTTTTTCTTCTCCTCTTTCTTTGTCTCTGATTTGTTTGTCTCTGAAAAAGGAAGCAGACTCAGCCTTTTGGTGAATATGCAGCTTGTATAAAACCTCCTCCCCATATCTTTTCTGCTGATTTGATTCAGATAGAACAAGCATCACATATGAAGAGTCGTGTAAATACAAATAAAGCTATCTAGAGGGGAAACAAACTATCAAAGAAAGAGCTGCACACAGAATTAGTCTGCTTGCAAAAATATGTCTCCATATCCAATTAAAAGGGGCATAAAAAGCTCTCTGAACCAATTACACACAGCAGAGGATGTACTTTTATTCGAGGAATGTGGAATTAAGAGACTCGCAGATGTGGTTTATTATTGTGTGGACATAAATTAATATATTCCAGCCTCCATATTTTTTTCTACAACACCACAGGAAGCATGGAGATGACCGATGATACTACACTTATTATCTCATGACCTCAAATTTATTATCTCACGGACTTGATATATTATCTTGTTACCTAAATACTTTATCTATTGTCTCATGGCCTCAATATATTATCTCATAACCCAAATATATTTCCGCATGGATCTGATATTTTATCTTGTGATCTCATTATACTATCTCATGGTCTCCATAACGTATCCTGTATCTCATTAGATTGTAAGCCTGTTAGATTGTATATTATCTCGTGATCCAGTGTAATGAATCACGGCTTCAGTATATTATCTCATGGACCTGATATATTATCTTGTTAGCTCAATATACTATCTTGTTACCCCCGTATATTGTCTCATGACCCAAATATATTTCCTCATGGACCTGATATTTTATCCTGTGACCTCATTATACTATCTCATTGTCGCTATAACTTATCCTGTATCTCATTAGGTTATATTATAGCCTTAATATATTATCTCGTGATCCAGTGTAATGAATCATGGCTTCAAGACCTCTGTATGTTATCTCATGGCTTCAATACATATTGTCATGGCCTCAATATATAATCTTACTATGCAGTTATATTATTTCATGGGCCTGATGTATTGTAGTGAACCAGCGACAGGGTCATGGGCGGCCAAGGCTCATTGATGCACGTGGGGAGCGAAGGCTGACCCGTGTGATCCGTTCCAACAGACGAGCTACTGTTGCTCAAATTGCTACAGAAGTTAATGCTGGTTCTGATAGAAAGGGGTCAGAACACACAGTGCAGGACGGGTCAGGGCTGTTCTGGCAGCAAAAGGGGGACCAACACAATATTAGGCAGGTGGTCATAATGTTATGCCTGATCGGTGTATTTACTATTATATATTAGGAAATATTTTACTGGGCCTCATTGTATTATCTCGTTGCCTCAATATCTTATTATAGCCTCAATATATTCTAGTGGCCACAATATATTATTTCATGCCCTCGGTCTATTATTTTGTGACATTGCCTTATTAAAAACTAACCACCATACCACCTCAGAGTCTCCCTAAAAACTTTCTTTTTCCCCACTCTTTTCTTGCTTGTTAGTTGGAAGGTGTTTTATAGCAGAACAGTATTTTTTTTTTTATTTCGATTTCTCTGCAGGAGTCCGAGCGAGCCCCTGTCCTCATCTTTCCCTGCTCTAACATTCTCATCAGCTTACTATTAAATCAGAGAAAGGTTGAACTGTGGGCCCTTTGTAAGAGCGCACATCTTCACCTAGACCGATGAAGAGGCTGCTGTGTCTATAGCACAGTGATTGCAGTATCGTCGTATGCCTTTGTGTATCGAATAATGGTCAATCTCGCATTCGCACCAGCGCATAATGCCAGTGTTTGTTAGACATAATGGTGATGGTTGGAGCTGTGGTACTGGAGTGATTGCTGTAAACAGTAGTGCAGTGTGTGGTGTTCTCGTGTGAATGCTGGTTAATAATGGCATCATGAGGATGGTGGAATAAGGGCTCTCGGTTCTCGATTAGTTTATATGTTGGTGTGTTTAAGAGCCCGCAAGTCTATTCTGAGAGTTTTTTTACTTTTATTAATAAACCCAGTGTCTGCTTCCATGACTGCTTTTGTAGTTACAGAGATGTGTGTATGTGCAAGTCATGGATCAACACAAATCAATTCATTGACTTTTGCATTGTAGAATAAACACTGGTTCATGGTTAAGGCTGTCAGTTAATCGTTGCCTACCACCACTAGCCTTTTATTCCACAACAATTGTGTATGTTGTTCATTCAGGATTGTTGTTCATTCACATGTATGTTTCTGTATCTACATATCATAGGAATCGATTTTAGTGTATCATAAAATGACAGCTAGAAATATAAAAATTTATCAGTTTATCAATTATTCTACCATTATCATTGATGAAAGAGAGATACATTATATTGCCAAAAGTTTTGGGACGTCTGCTTTTACATGCACATGAATGTAATATGGAGTTGTCCCACCCTTTGCAGCTATAACAGCTTCAACTCTTCTGGGAAGGCTTTCCACAAGGTTTAGGAGTGGGTTTATGGGAATTTTTGACCATTCCTCTAGAATCGTATTCATGAGGTCAGACACTGATGTTGGACGAGACGTTCTGGCTCACAGTCTCTGCTCTAATTCACCCTAAAGGTGTTCTGTCAGGTTGAGATCAGGACTCTACAGGTTCCTCCAAACCAAACAAGGGGTCATCCCCAAACTGTTCCCACAAAGCATGAAATTGTCCAAAATGTCTTGGTATGAAGCTGAAGCATTAAGAGTTCCTTTCACTGGAACTAAGGGGCCGAGCCCAACCCCTGAAAAACAACACCTGAATTCAGTGATTTGGAGGGGTGTCCCAAAATTTTTGGCAATTTAGTGTACTATACAGTGTATCATGTAGATGTCTGAAAGGAAGTCAGTGTTCGTTCTTACAGTATCAATGCCCTGTGCTGTCTTCCACTGAAGGTTTTGCTTTCCTTTGTGGCGTGTTTTCTTCATGTCACTATTGAAAATCAGTGCTGTGTATCTGTCGCATTTGACATAGTGGTTCACAGAATTTTCTAGAAACATCCGGGTTGTACTAAATAAAAAGGCAAGCGCCGAATTACTAAGAAAAACGGTAGTAAGATACGAACATAGATGATAGATGGAAATGATTTAGTGCCAAAGCAACACCTATCCTAGCTGCATCATGCCATGTTAATAGAAAAAAACAAGATTCATTATCTCAGGAGAAAAATACGAGTTATTAAAAAAAATTTATAATGCAGCATGTGCACCATACAGCTGGCTCATTTATTCCTGCACAGATTTGAAATAAATGACACTCTAGTCACTCTAGACCCGAGCCGGTTCAGGTTCATCATGAGCGTTCCCTCCACTTCAGCCCGTCTCGAGCAGAGTGACATCTGGCAGCGCATAATCACCCATACCGAAACCAGGAAACAAGACGGCAGAGCAGGAAATTAAATCCGCTCCAGAACTAGCATGATCACGCTGTCAGCTATTGTAGCAACATCGTAATGGTTATAAACACTGAAATGAAAATGAGCCGAGGTCAAGGACAATCTGCTTAATCTTCTCCGTCTTTCTTCCATTTCAGTTTCTGTGTCTGAAGAACATCCGGACATTCCTCAAGGTGTGCCACGACAAGTTTGGGCTGAGGAACAGCGAGCTCTTTGACCCCTTCGACCTGTTTGATGTGAGGGACTTCGGGAAGGTGAGTTAATGATCAGCTTTATCGCGGATTTTCCTCTGCATCCTCACCTGTAAGCCAAATGCCTTATTTCAGCCTTTAAAGATTGATCTGTGCAAGCATCAGCTTTATTTTAATGAGGCCTATTTTTTGATACAAATGCACAAGGGAGACTGAAAGCTCAACTGGTACTGCTGGTATTAGTTTATATCTCCTCCCCTGCCTGTTTCAGGGTTTATGCAAGTTTTCAAGCTTAACACTTCAGGGTCAGCAATATGCATGTGTGTGTGGCGGGGAATATCTGCGTCAGCATCCACCTGGGATGTGTGTGAGGGTTTGTGTAGTGATAAGAGGAAATGAGGGAGCTCTCAGTGAGAAATTACCAGCATGGAGATTTCAGTTAGAAACGATGGACGTGGAGATTTAAGGATGAAATGATGGACATGGAGATTTCAGTTAGGAATTATGGACATAGAGATTTCAGGGAGAAATGATGGACATGGAGAATTCAGGGATATGGAGATTTCAGTGGTGAGAAATGATGGACATGGAGATTTCAGTGAGAAATGATGGACATGGAGATTTCAGTGAGAAATTACAAACGTTGAGGTTTCAGTGAGAAATAGCAAAATTGAAATTTCAGTGCGACATGTTAAACATGGAGGTTTCAATGAGCAATAGTAACAACGGAGATTTCAGTGAGAAAGAAAACCATCATCTAATTATCTTCAGAAATTTGAACCAGCTTTAATAAGTCATATTTCTTGTGGCTTTTTTTTTTGGCGTTCAAACAGCATGAAACCTTTCCTGTCAATTCAGATCACCAGGTTTAAGCTTAGCCCTCGTTAGCTGTGTTCAGATTTTCACGACGACGAGTTTCTCAACAGTCAGGACGTGCGTTATTTTCGAAAATGATCTCCGAGACACGGCCGTGGAAACGGCACTCGTTAAATAAATTCGCCAGACTTGCAGGGATATTCGCGCTAATGACTGCGCTTAGTCTGAGAGATGGAGAAGAATGGAAAGAGGAAGTGAAGTGGGATAGAAAAGAGGGAGGGGTCGGGAAGGAAAGATTAATTCTTTCGCCAGACCGTGGGCTTTAACAGATAATGCCGGGGTCGTCGTGTGCGAGTCAATGAGCTCACGGAAAACAATATTAAAATCCTCCGGCACACTGAATCAGTCCCCCGCACCCTCCACATGTCAATGTGAAAATTGCGTTTGCGTCGACTCGGAGGTGACGGGCTTGTCTCGCTATTGATTTTCCATTAAAGCCCTACAATGCATTATAATATATTGAAGCGGACAGCTCAACACTAATGTCCCTTACATTTAAATCATTTGCCCCACTTTTGCACAGGGGTTAAACAGAGCTGGTTGATCTTCGTAAATGAATGATAAACAGCGCTGTTAATTTATCAATAAGATGCTGAACTTTTGCTCTGAGCTGAAATATACATCATTGATCGGTCACTCAGGTCCGTGTGACTTTTATTAAAGTGATTAAATTTGTGGAGAGACGAGTCTCAAAGTGGCGTGTCCTTGAAATGATCATGGACATACTGGTCGATTATTTATTTATTTATTTATTTTTTTAAATGGTCTTTTCAAGAATAAACTATTTCTGGACATCATTATTCTCGGCTACTGTGTTAATAATCTAGAACAATGACCGCAATTTATTTAACAGTCATATGACGGTTACCAATTATTCCAAATGACTTTCTTAAGCTATACTACTATATATGAACATAAATAAACCAGTTTATCACATTGGTATCTTATTACTGAAACTGAGCATGTGCAGCATGGAAGATCGTGTCCATCAAATGGAGGATGCAATGTTCACCATCAGTTGTTGTTGTTCTTTTGGCTGTTCCCTGTTCGGTGTCGCGGATCATTTGGTCCGGATGTTTCTATTAGGCACATGTTTTTCGCCGAATGCCCTTCCAGATGCAACCCTCTCGTTTTATTCAGGCGCTAGCACTGAGAGTTAACTCTTCACTGGCTGGGTTAGCTCCCTGCCGGGGAATCGAACCCGGGCCGCGGCAACGAGAGGGATCCTGCTGCTGGACCACCAGGAGGCTATAAAATATTCATTATCAGTAGCATCCAAAAAACAAGTCTGGAATTCACTATACCCCAGTACAAGGACTGTATTAAATTTAGCTTTAAAGGGCAACAAAGATTTCTGAGGGAGGAATTCCTTCAGGAGCTGGACTGGAAAATGTTCCATTAAAGAAAATGTAATTCAGTAAAAAAATAGCCAAGAACAGTCGAACACACTGTGAGGGTGACCGTACTGTTGGCTTTATCTAGTCTCACAGAGAGCATTCTTTCTTTACCTTCTAGACTAGTCGTAAGCAGCATCATAGAGGCAATTTCATCAACCCTACTGGACTCATCTACGCAACCCACACTTCCCAATAGCCATATTGAACTTCTGAAGAACTTCCTGTAACCTGGTACCTCATAGGCAACCTCCTCGGAGACCCTCGCAGTCATCCAGCTGTGTAATGACCCGTGCGACTCGCCTCATTCTGTCTGTGTCGCGTCCTGGGACTGAAAGACAAACCTCTCCATTAACACCAGGAGTACACCTCGCCTACATCTCTCTCCTTAATTACAAGCCCTCTCCTGGGTATAAGAGGGCACCTGCTGTGCTCTTCCAGTTTCCTTCCCCTCCTCGTCCCAGCAGCCCTTGGGACGCAGCCCATAATATTCACAGATGGACCAGAATTCACCTAGTCATTCTACATTCATCATAAAATCATCGCACACGAACACGCGCTCTCCAGGGGACGCTTTGGCGTAAACGCGCTGTCACATCCGAGGCGCATCACCCTCTCTCCTAGTTTTAATTAGACCTGGAACAAGCTTTGCTGTCATTTAAATGAACACGAGGATCAATTTATTTTGTGTTGTTGTAATGATGGTGGCAATGAGGCTGCAGATGTTAACAGTCTCGTTGTCCTGAGATGATTTGCAGTGCTCAATTAAGAGCGGATGAATGATGTGAGCGTGGTTGGAATGGAAAGCCGTAATTCCAGGCGCCGAGCACGCCCTGCTTTTTTATTTAAAACGTTTTGAGATAATATTTAAGCCGCTTGCCTTTTTTTGTAAAAGAAAGGGCAAGCGCACAACTTTGATGTCTTTTGTGTCCTGGCATGAAAAATGAGGCATGCCACAAGAAAAGACATCCTCCCTTTTTAATTCTTCAGTAAACTCTGGGCTCTTAATCATTCGCCCATGCCGTCTTTGTTCTGCAACATTTGCGCAATTTGGTTTTCTTTAGCTTGACCTGCTAGGAAGCTTGTAAAAGCTTTCAGATTGTGACATTACCGTTTAATTGAATAGCATTAAGCCGTAATGCTTTGCTTGGTGTCGACATAATTAGCCGCACACAGAGATCTTTTACCAGGAGGTAGATACAAGCATGGACGTACAATTTAATGCTAGATTACAGCAAAAGCCCAGCTATTGACTGCATGATCTGACTGCATGATCGCCGTTCAGATGCTTTTCTTCTCCTGTCCCCTCATTAGCCTCACACCTCCATCACACGCATGTACTGTACCAACAGCTCCTGGAATCCGTTCAGACCGTTCGGCTGAAAATAGCCGGTTGCCAAGCCGCAGAGCTCCACCAGTCGCAGCACTGCGGCACGCCGCCTTGACAAAGTTGCTAAGAAACAATGGTGTTCCTAATGAGCTGAAGCTCTGCGAAAGGTTACAGCGCAGGCTTCAATAGCTGTTTTTAAAGCAGCCAGGGGAGGACGAGGAGACTACTGAGCAAAGAAAGAGCAGCCATGTTTGAAGGTCGGCCGAGGCATTAGCCAGTGCGAGGTCAGGCTGCCGTGTTATTAGCGGTTGAGGTCAGTGCTGCTCCGGTAGAAACCAGGCTCCGAGCTGGTAATGATTGACTGAAAAGTCAGACCTTTTTACACAGCTTTTCTTTGGTCTGATCAAGAGCATGCGTTCAATGCTAGCTTATGTCTCGTTCGAAACCAAGGCAGGATCCGATGATTAGTGCGAAAATTACATTCAGCAACAATTGGGAAAAGAGGACTGTCCCAGGAACACAAACAAGCAGATTTGGGTCTGGATCACTGATTTGTTATTCTCTCAGCAGACCAGAAGGTTCAAGATCCCCTACTGATTATTGATTTTTGTACAGTTCTTATTTGATATGTGATTGTGTTGGCTCACTAGCAAAACTGAGCAAAATGAAGCATAACATGCTGTCACCTCAGCCTCATGACTGTTACAGTAAAAACACCAAAGAAAAGATGCTAGCCTGTATTATCTTATAATGTAGGCATGGAACATAACGTTTCAAAGCTGAATCATTGGCCAGGGCACAAACAAAGCCGAAACTAGCTTTCCATGCATTAGCTGCATTAGGTTAGCTTACCACTTAGCCTGGTCAAATAGGCTTCGGACTGGGGCAGCACTTTTATTCGAGTCAGTCAATGAATTTATAATTTCCTCTGGATCTGATCTTACCTGCTGACCAGCTGCATTAATACTACTACTACTTTTCATGGAATAAATTGACAGGAAGCAGGGTGTGAAATTCTTACATGCAATATAAAAGACCATGTCTCTAATTGAGCTGCTGGTCAGTGATGCAGATTCCCCTGTTAAAGCCTAATACAGTGAAACACGATTGTGGAAAATTGACTAGAAATAAAAGTAACGTCACAAACGATCCAGTGTGACTGAACCCACTCTCCAGACTTGCTTTGTAAATTAGGACCTAGCCAAAAGCGAGTTTAAACTAAATGTGTTTCGCATGTTTCTGAACAAGTCCAATTGGGAAATCAATCTATGGCCTAGAAATGAAAAAAAAACCGCATGAATAACTTTCCAGGCGACCCAGATCATTAGCCCGAGTGTCCCGTGAACACTATAAAGAAAGTGTGCTGTCCGTCCCTAGAGGAGGTTTTTTTTTTCTTCCCCTCCATGTCCCTCCCAGCTCCTGTCCATCACTGGCATCGCTGCATCTTTTAACATGAATCTGCCAGCACACAATCAATTATTCATTCAAAACGTGCCACTCCTGATAATAATTCTCCTGATATGAATAATTAATAGCAAGTACCCCATCACTTTGGACTGGCTTCACCCCCCCCCTTCCTCCTTTCCTCCCTCGCTTTTCAAAATAGCTCATTAATGCGCTTCTCGTTAGCGAGGTGCCTATAGAAACAGGTGGTTGCGGAGCTTTGACAGTTGTCTGGGATACCAGCCACATCGGAGGCGGAGGACGAGTCGGCAGTCGGACTCGCCAAAGTCGTTTGCAGCCAGCAATCCGCGCGCTCCAGTTCATCAGGTTTGAGTGGTGATTAAAAAGCGGGAGAGAGAGAGAGAGCGTCAGATACACCGTGCCTCGGATCATTGGCGGAGGCACGATACTGTAGGCTGTCACGTAAACAACAGCGATCAGATGTGTTATGAAGTTTTGCGGCTCACCACAGAGCCATTTTCCGGCCTCTGACAAAAACAGCAGCTTTTTCCTAACACACTGTAGCAGAGCTTCAGAATCAACTTTCTTTTTTCTGTTGATTCTGTTCATGGTTTCGACTGCAGGCCATGACAATGAGGATATATTTAATACTCTGCGACAGCCAGAGAAAAGGCGACGAGCTGCAAAGCACATTTCATTCCCAGCTCAGCATTGTGCGATGAATAATTGCTCTTTTTATCTGTGCAGCATGTCATCGAGCGGCTTTCTGATTCTAGTGCTCTCAGCTTTGCAGGAACGTCTTGGCTGAGCCGAACGTGCCAGATAGAGGAAAGGGTTTGAGGCTACTCGGATATTTATATCGCTCAGTGGCTTACCGCACCGTCGCAGTCAAGAGTCGTCGGCCAGGAAGAGCGGCATCCCTTCCAGCACAGGCTTCATTCAGCATTCAGCTCCAGCTACAAAACACACACAGGGCATTCTCTCATCCTCTCTCTCCCTATCTCTCTCTCTCTCTCTCTCTATCTATCTATCTCCCTCCCTTTCTCTGTCTCTCACTCCTTGGCCTTTGGCTTGATGACGCACACCTAAAGGAACTCCTCTGATGGACAGGTACACTCTGGACGTGTCTGTAGACATGAATAAAGAGTAAATGGAAAATACACAGGCTGTCCTCTCACACTCCCTAGAACGAGATTGATATTCTGAGGAGGTGTAAAAGTGTACGGTTCAGTGATCTCAACATTTACAAAAGCCATCACTGGGCTGCACGTGCAAGATCCATGGTGATGTCTGGATTACGTTACAGCTCTGAAATTTGCTTTTCTTAAGCACAAAATATGTTTTAATTCTTTATTTAAAAATTTCCACACATAGGATAGGTGTTGCTAATTTCCTGTATAACTGTGCTAAGTAGAGCACACTAAAGGTTGTGTGCTGTTGTGAAGACTCTGGACGTCTCTTTCTGTAACCATACGGCATTTTAAACATCTTCTGAGTAGTACAATCCAGTCCACTCCAGTGCATCATTATTTCTGGGGAAAGGGGTGTGGCCACGGTGCATCAGTTCTCGTGAATGAGGTGTGGTCTACATGCGTTTCTCTGTGTTTGTCAACGGTAGTGAATGAGGCATGGCTGATATGGCTTGAAGTTCCAGTGAGTAGGTGTGGCTCCTGTGTGTAATCCTGGTGAAGGGGTGTGGTCTCTGTGTGTCAGTCAGATTGAATGAGGAGTGGACCCTGAGTGTGTTAGCTGTAACGATGGAGGCACGGCCTTGAGTATGTGCCTGTCATTTCCGAATGAGGGGGTGTGGCTTCTGTGCATCAGTTCTGGTGAATATTTTTCAGTCACAGTGTAAGAGGTGTGGCCTCTATGTATTAGGCCTTGTGTATCTGTTCTTAGTGTTTGTTTGTCCAATTGGAACGGGTGTGGCCTTAGTGTTTGTTTGTCCAACTGGAACGGGTGTGTCTTTTGTGCTTGTTGGTCCAACTGAGAAAGGTATGGCCTTTGTCCGTTCCAGAGAAGTAGGTGCGTCCTTTGGAGCTTAGTACCAGTAAACTGGGTGTGGCCTCTGTGGCTGGTCCACATTATATTTCACTGTACTGCATCATATCATTATAAATTAGGGCATAACCATAACACATGGAAATCTCACAGTATTTTATCAGCGACTTTATTACACACATCTTTCTACGTTATAACAACAGATTAGATTAGTACTGTATTAGTACTGTATTAGTACTGTATGGTGTTGTGTTGCATTGTGTAGTGTTGTGTAGTGCAGACAGGAGAGATTCACACATCGGGTGTTTTACTGTTGCATTTGTCTCTACATGTTATTTCAGTTGAACAGTGTTACAGATGTGATTGTGCAGAACTGTCCTCTGTGTGTGTGTGTGTGTGTGTGTGTGTGTGTGTGTGTACACGTATTGCATGTTCATGAGCTCAGAGCAGGATTATGTTAAGCACTCTGGAATTCCAGCACACTGAGAGGGACAAATTAAAGATTGGACACAGGGAGATCATGTTATTCAGGGTCAGCAGATTACTTCCAGTTGACCTACATAACAGCTACCATGACCTGTTTGATGCCTCATCATTTTAGGGAAATGGGCCAAAAGCATATAAATCGCTCTTCTTTTTTTCTCCATCCTCATTTAAAGAATTACAGAACGCACATTCTCACAAAGACAGAGCATTAAATGTTTCCTCATTAGCGTTGTGGTGAGTCGGATTCAGCGCTTTAGCTCCCGACACAACGACTCTTTTGTTTAGAGAGAGTGCATCTTGACATTTAAACCTTTGCACGAGTGCCCGTCTCTCATTTTCTCTCCTCTCTGGTTTTCCTTGAACACACAATAACAGCACGTCTTAAAGGGTTTTATTTGTCTCCACAGCAAATTTTCTGTTAATTACCGAACGACACGCTATACTTCTCCTTTTACAGCTAAGTTTAATAAGTGTCTGTGAAGTAAGTTAGTTCCTGTTACCGCTTACGTTATAGCAGCTATAAGTTTTTTTTTCAGTCTCTTGAAGTTACTAAGATACAAAATACAGTGAACTCTCTTGTCCTGAAGGTCATACAGTGCTCTAACACTACATCAACACTAACAGGACAATAGCTAAACTATACACACTTACACCGATCAGGCACAACATTATGAGCACTGACAGGTGAAGTGAATAAGACTGATGATCTCCTCATCATGGCACCTGTTAGTGGGTGGGATATATTAGGCAGCAAGTGAACATTTTGTCCTCAGAGTTGATGTGTTAGAAGCAGGAAAAATGGATAAGCGTAAGGATGAACCGGCAACAGGGCGGCCAAGACTCATTGATGGACGTGGGGTGCGAAGGCTGGCCCGTGTGATCCGATCCAGCAGACGAGCTACTGTTGCTCAGATTGCTGAAGAAGTTAATGCTGGTTCTGATAGAAAGGGGTCAGAATACACAGTGCAGGACGGGTCTGTTTCGGCAGCAGAACACAATATTAAGCAGGTAGTCGTAATGTTATGCATAATCAGTGTATAAGGACCTGTTTTAGGAGCAGAGCTAATATGATGTGTAATTTCTCTTACATTAAGGCAACTCCAGTAAACAGGTGTTTATATTGATCTTTATGTTTTTGAGGCATAAAGAAATCGTTGTCTGTTTAATCCACAATGTTTAGAAGCTAGCACTGATTATCCAGCTCCTCTTATAAAGCTGCTGTGAGCCGTGCGTTCTGCATCGCTTGATATGATTACATACGGATGATAAAGTATACAGCACAGGCCCTTTTTTTCTCTCTCTCACTTTTCGTGTGTGTGGGGGTGTGTGTGGGGGTGTGTGTGTGTGTGTGTGTGGGAAGATGCCCTGCCAGGTGTCGCTCCGCTCTCCTACTGAGAGTGCTAAACTGTAACCCTCTCTCCTCTTATTCTGTTCATTTCTCACCCGCTGCTCGTCCCCCTGCCAGGCTGCAATAAGACAAGTCCCGCTGTGAGGCTGTAGTGACCACGTCCTTCCAGGAGAGGCGCTCTGACTTGGAGGACCGCTGATATCCCATAATGCTCTGCTTTCTCAATTTTTGTAGCAGTGTGGATAGAGAGTGTAGCATCGATCATTAACATCAACAGCAATCGTGTTACTTGTGTGTGTGTGTGTGTGTGTGTGTTAGTCGCTTTTCTTCCCCTAGTTAAATTAACTTAGATTTTATTCCTTAATCAATTACATCTCTACGGAATCAAATGTGACTTGTTTTACGGTTTATTTTTCTCAATTAAACTTAATTAGATTTTCAGTAAGATCAACATTTGATTTCTTCCCCAATTAAATGAAACCTTAAATTTATCAATTAAATTTGATTGAATTTTTTACATTAGTTTTTTTTTTTTTTTTTACTATATTACTTTTTTTTTTCTTTCCCAGATAAATAAAATAATGAAATAAATGTGACTTCTTTTTCAATCAAATAAAATTACGTTGTTGTTTTATTGTTTTTTTTTTCAAAATAAATGAAATTAGTTTTCTTCTCCAATTACATGAAAGGATTTAAAAAAATAATAATAATAAATTTTAATATTTTTTTGTGATTTTATTTTCAATTTTATTAAATTTGGCTTAGTATTTTATTTATTTATTTATTTTATTATTTGTTTATTTATAATAATAATTATAAGAATTATTTTGAATAATAATAACAGTAATATTCATTTTTATTTTTTTTTATTATTTAATTAAATTACATTTATTTAATAATTTATTTATTTATTTAAATTACATTTGACATTTTTTTAGTTTATCCCAAATGACTATTTGCATTTTCATTTATATGTTTTTATCTAAATAGATATAAATTTGACAGGGTTTTTTTATTGTTTATTTTTGTGTGCATTATTATTTAGTACGTTTCGGACCATTTGCGCGGACCTGGGACAGCAAACTGATGTTCTTTCACCGTGTAAAACTGTGTGTTTATATATTTATATAAATGTGGTTGTATTTTTTTTTTTGCTCCAGCAGTAGAGGGTGATTGACAGCAGCTCTAAGAGCCCTGAATTTCTGCTCCTTTCCTCTCTCACGCTCAATAACCTGATCAATAATTAAACCCTAATCAATCCGGTTACAGCCTTCACTCGTCTTCCTGCGCTTTCCCCTTCATTTTACCTGATTGCCCAGCGTGATCTTCTGTCACAGCTCATTCCTTAAATAGAAAGCAGCCAGTGTGAGAGACAAGCCGTGTCAGGAAGCAAGGAACCATGCTAAGACACCGTGGAGTTTAATGACACTTATAGCTACTAGTTTAGCATCATGCTAACTGATGCATCGAGCTGTTTGGTGACTCACAAACGAAGCTGCTTTTTTACTGATGAAGTGGATTTCAGTGCAAATGTGTCAAAAGACGAAGAAAGTGAACACTACTAATCAACGTTATTTAATCACGTCTCTGAAGGTTCTTATTCCTCTCATGCCTATAATTCCTTTCACACTAAAGCCCTTGGTCAAGGATTACAATTATTTCCCCCTTTATAGTTCGATTTGCTACTTTTCACAACAACAGATTATAAGATTGGCAAGAGTGATCAGTTTTGATTTGTATGGACGTGTGTGTGTGTGTGTGAGTGATAGAGCGAAAAGGGCATGGGTGAACTTTCCATTACCCCGGCGCTAGAGGAATGTGTGACAGTAGAGCTCTTCTTTTCGCTGCAAGCTAGATCAAAGACCTACAAGTGGAGGGAGGCGTGAATGTGTGTGTGTGTGTGTGTGTTGGAGAGGAAGCTGTCACTCGAGATGTTGCTATAGCCAGAGGCAGGACTGAACCTCTGTTCAAAAGGACGCGATTCTGTGCGATCCTCTTTGGCCCATTAACCCTGCACAAGCCATCTGAGACCAGTCACACACTGCAGCAGGGGGTCAGTGAGGTCTGACACACACACACACACACACACACGCAGTGTCATTGCAGAAGTTCCCGCCCCTTTACCCAGTATCCACTCTTTAAATATAGATGGCATCTTCTTCTTTGCAGAAGAATAAACATTTGTTTACTCCACAGCGTGCGTCATGATTAACCCTCACAGTCATTTGCGTGTACCCGTCATAAACCCGTTTCCGAACAGAGAGCGCTGACCACAACACTGAATTAAGCTGTGTTGATGACTGAATGCAGTTTTCTGTTCAAGGCCACAGAAATGGCCCTCCATCTGTTTGCTCTTGTTTTGGTGTAGAAAACAGATGGCTTATTAGATCATGTTGTTTGTGTAACGATTTAGTTTCCACAAAGAACAAGTGTTTTTATGTCCTTTTTTTTATATTGATTTAATGATGAACTTTTTGTTTTTTGCTTTCACAGTAATAATTATGGATGTGCTCTAGAGGTCTAATAAGTTTTTTACATCTCAAATTATTCCAAAAGATCTCTGAGGGAATTCAAAGCATACACTATATTGCCAAAATTTTCGGGACGTCTACCTTTACATGCACGTGAATGTAATATGGAGTTGTCCCGCCCTTTGCAGCTAGAACAGCTTCAACTCTTCTGGGAAGGTTTTCCACAAGGTTTAGGAGTGTGTTTATGGGAAATTTTGACCATTCCTCTGTAGAAGTGCATTTGTGAGGTCAGACACTGATGTTGACGAGAAGGCCTGGCTCACAGTCTCCACTCTAAATCATTCCAAAGGTCTTCTATCAGGTTGAGGTCAGGACTCTGTGCAGGCCAGTCAAGTTCCACACCAAACTCACTCATCCATGTCCATACCTTGCTTTGTGCACTGGTGTGCAGTCATGTTGGAACAGGAAGGGGTCATCCCCAAACCATTCCCACAAAGCATGAAATTGTCCAATATGTCTTGGTATGAAGCTGAAGCATTAAGAGTTCCTTTCACTGGAACTAAAGGGCCGAGCCCAACCCCTGAAAAACAACACCTGAATTCAATGATTTGGAGGGGTGTCCCAAAACTTTTGGTAATATAGTCTATGTGAAAAAAAATGACTGAAAGACATCATCACAACTAACCCAGTCTGAATAGAGTCTCAGCCTCAGGTGAACTCCTCAGCTCAAGTCTGAGCAATAAAGAACTACATGGCCAGAGAAAAGTGAAGGAAAATGCATGAAGGCAATTTATTTTCCATAGATGATTTATCTAGATATTTTATCTTGATGATTACCTGGTGCTATATATATTAGTTATTTTACCAGAAGATGTACAATGACTAACATGATGGATTTATTTCTAATGTAAAACTAATGCAGTCTGAGGCTTTAATCCCAGCCTGAAGGGAAATTGTAACGCTATATTGTACACAGACATTCAGTAAAATTGTCTGCATTTTAAAACTTTGTGGCAACAATTAGGGGAAGAAACACATATGGTATGTGATGGTCAGGTGCTCACATTGGGTGTGACCTAGATCAAGAGCGATGAAACTTTGACTCAGTTCAAGCACAAAACAGCTCTCTCTCCTAAAGCATGTATTATGCATCCTCTTGAAATATCTGAAATATCCAGGATCCAAAACATTTTTATGTAATGGCCCTTGATCACGGCATGAGAACGTCCTGAATTTTCTCTGCAGCGTCATATAAAGACCAGTCATTCTCTTGCTTTTCTATGGTTAGAAGTATGTCAGGCAATGTGGTTTCCCACAAAGCTCTGGGGTTTACTTCAGTATCTGTCGTGCTCCACACACAGCGAGTGCATTATATAGCGTCTGCGAAACACACGCACATGTGCACCGGGGCAAAGCTTGTTGTTTTGCAGCAGTATTGTAGCGTTCCGATGTCTGTTCGGCTCTGAGATGTAGAAGCATTATTAATGTTGAAGCTTACATGCTGTGGAGTGCAGATACACGCTCCTAGCATCAGGACCGCACATGAAGTGTCTTTCAGGCCTTTCATGCCCTCTCGCCGTATTTCTGATGCTGTCTGTCTGTATTTTCTTTTCCCTTTCTCTCTCTCTCTCTCTCTCTCTCTCTCTCTCTCTCTCTGTGTCTCTTTGGCCTATTTTCTATTTTCTCCCTCCCTCTTTCATCATCTCCTTCCCATCCTTGTTATTATTATTACTCACCCTTTCTGGCACACTTGGTGTGAATCAGAAATATGCGCACACGTACAGTTAATTTTCTCTCATCTCTCACGTCACACTCCAGCTGCTTCAGAAGTCAAAGATGGGGGGGATAAAACAGAGAATAGAAAAGCATTGAGTAATGCAGGATCCTCGTCAGACGATTATTACTGTTACTAAGCAGACGAGGAGGTTCTGTGTTTTGTAAAGATGGTGTGTGGCCGGCTTTTTGACTCCTGCTTTCCTGGCAGTGTTTGTGGGAGGCTCAGGAGTGAGCAAGAAACAGCAGAAGGGGAAGAAGGAGAAGGAGAAGTCGTCTTTCAGGGAACGCTGGTTGTTATTTATACTCGAGCACAATACCTATAAAGCGCTGATGAAGTGCATGAAATGTGTCTTTAACGAAACAAAAAGGCATTCCACCCCCAATTCAGCCACTAAGGACCCTGAACTATCGCTGCCTGACGCTTTCTTCGCTCACAATTAGCAGCTGGCAGACGCCCCAGCGCTCATGAGAGAAGGGCTGTGAAATCCGGACAAACCTATATCAAAGGCTTGCGCGTCTCCACTAACCGTTTTTATTAGAGCAGAATAACGGCACAGCTTCCTTCGCATTACTCAGCACTTTGATGTAAAAGCAGCCGTCATTTACTTTCGGCTCGCTCCAGGGAGACGCAGCAGAAAGTGAGTAATGAGATTTTTGCAGCCCGAGGGGACAGAAAGGTAAAGAAAGTTTTCCACTGTCTTTCTTTTGCACTGCTGTCCACTCCCTTTTTCACCCCCTTCTCTTTGAAGTCGAACCGAAATTGAGACTCGGCCCAGCTCTCTTTGTGATGGATTTGAACGAACTGCAGTGCAGCTTTTGAGAGCTTTACTGCAATCCTCCCTTACATTCCCAGCCCTGCACGTGTGGGTTTGTGTCTTTTAGTCAGGCCCCGTGCTTGTTCTTTAACCCAAAACACAGTTCTGTGTGTGGAAACATTAATGCTGGCTCCAAGTCAAAACCATTTATTATGCAGTTGGATAGCAGCTGCTAAGTCTCCTTTGCTAATGCTCCATAAGCTGCAGGTTCCTCGTGGGAAGAAGGTAGGGCTGCAGGCCCAGGCTTCCTGCTGAAGGTCAACGCTGGATGGGGTCGGAGAGGCGCTGAGCTCCCCTGTGTGGAGGAAGGCTGGAGCGTGAGCTGTCTATCTAGCAGACAAATCATTCACAGGCCTTACAGGCTGAAAATACTCTTCATTGGCACCTTTGTTCACTGCAGTGCGTGTGTCCGAATTTCTCGTTCCACTAATAAACTCTCGCACAATGCTGGCAAGTCGGCGAGTTAACATGTGGAACGTTTTACTAGCTAAGTTACCCATCTTCTAAATGCAGTTGACTGAATACAGATGAGGAGCGTCAAAATCACTTTGCTTCAGCTAAGCCACCATGTGCCTAATGGAGTGCTCCGACTGTTTACTCTATGCAGCTGTAATTAAAGTTTGATCGAAGTGACCTTGTTTGGTACTCGGCTCAACCACCGAGTCAAACCACTTCATGAGACACGACAACGTGTATTTGCTCGGGTGCGCTCGGGACCTAATCATTTACACATCGACAGTGATACTGGGATAAAAACACTGCAGTGAGACAGATGGGCCTAAAAACTGCATCCATAAAATACACTCTGTTGAAGCTGACTAACTTTAGCCTTGCAGCTAGCGAGCATGTGTTTGTTACTAGTTTTCTCAACAAGTTGGTCCAAACACTAGCTAACTCTTCCTCTTCACATAACAGCTACCAACTGAAAAAAAACATACTTCCTCGGAGACACATGCCATGCCAGCCAAGGGCATCTTTTCAAACTGCTCAGCAAAACACACTCAGGAAAGCAACACAATCTGCCCCCTTCCACAAACATGATCTTGCACATGCTCATGATTGTTGAACTGGGTGATTTCTAGTCTACCAGGAGATCATGGCCACTTTTGTATTCCTGGCCCTGGATTGCTGTGGCATCTTTGGGATTTAATCTCACAATCTACTGGTGATAGGGTGAACACTTTTCTGTAGTGTCACTCAGGGAGCTGTCAATGTACGAGCCTTGATGCCCAAACTCCCATAACCAGCAGGAAGCCACACACTACCTCACTGATGCTGTCATTCCATTTTATTTCATTTTGAGGGTTTAAAATATTGCACCAGACCTCTATCATTTATCTTGCAGGTGGTGAGCCCTCAAGGTGGCTATGCATTGTCAATTTCGACAGCCCCTTACCTTGGGTCACTACCTCCAGGCCTGGCTCTCCGGTTACGTCCCTTAATCCCTAATCCTGAAAGGGTACACTTAATCTTTTCGGGATCGATCATTCAAGTGGCTCTTTAAGATTCAGATAAGATCTGAGAGGTAGCCTTGCGGTGCTCAACCCCTTCATCAAAACAAGGTCTTCGCTCCTTGAAAAAAATCAAATATTTCAAAATATAGACTCATCCCTGGTTATAATTCTGCTTGTGGACTTTTAGGGAATTAATGATGTTTAATGCCATTCTTAAATGTTATGTTTGTACAGAGTCTGGACTTTAGTGCCCTTAAGCCTGGTTTATTCCTTATATAGTATATTTATTATACTGTTTGCGAGGAACAAAAGCCTCCACCCAGACCAACACTTTCTGAATCACGCTCCTAATTCTTCATCTCTTTTAAGGGAATAGCTTTGAAGTGGAGGTTTAAATGGAGGGCGTGGGACAGATGTCAGGAGCTGGACTTCTCTGGTTGTTGACAGATGTTTGCAAGATTATTTTCATAGCAGTGTTGTTTAAGATTGATGCTAATGTTCTGTTTGGAAAGTACTACCACAGTGCGACATTTATCCATCACATTGCTCCACTCTTCACTCCACAGCAGCCATTTCCTGTTTCTGATACTGATGAATGGGAAGTAAATAAAGCGACCTAAGACCCTGGGAGCTTTTTTTTTTGTTCCAGTTGTTTAACATGACTAAATGAGCTCTTCAACTCTTTTTGCTTTAGCGTTGAATCCTGGATTTCTGGCTCTGTGTGCTGTGTGTTTCCTGTGAAGCAGCACTCTGGAGATGTGTGTATTATCTCTGCTGGGGCTGCTGCTGCTGCTTTAACGGATAATCTCTCCAAATGTCACTCACCACAAGCCTAATTTCATTTGAATGGAAATGGCAGCCATGGTTTTTTCTGTTTCAAGGCTGGGGGAAAAAGAAATCAGCTTTATCACACATACATCCTCCTGAAACCCCCTGCTATCTTGTCGCAGTGCACGAAAGATGCACACGGCCACCTTCGAAACTTCATGCATGTGCTTCCTTTCTGTAAAAGCTCCAGAGATTACAGATTCCCTGGTGAGTTATAGGTGACACAGACGCGTGCAAAGTCAATCCAAACAACAACAACAACAACAAAATGAGCTTGTTTCTCAGCAGCAGGGTTTCTATCGACTCGAGTTCGGAATGCCTGGAGGTCTGTTTTCTCGTTGTGGGTTTGGGGATGTAGCCCACCTTTCTGCTAAAAATGCATTGATTTTTTAAATTCTGTGCCGCACCAGCCACGTGCTAGCGTCTTGTCTTAGAGCACGCAGATCTACATCATCATTTCCGTAACTCAGTCTGTGACGATCTTCTCCGTCTCAAAGCGTGAAGTGTTCAGATGACACTTTGCATAAACTACTCTCTTGAAAATCTCAAAACGTGGCCACTTTGAAAGAAGCTCCGCCCACTCAGCACAGACACGGCAAGTCACGCATCCTCGAAAAAGCTAGTTTCCTGTGTAGTTATTTTTTTACCAGTTTCCTGTATGAACCTTTTTTTCTTTATGTTGCTAGATGACTTGCGTCCATAACATTATTACAGCTACAATTATTACTTTAGGTTTATTGGAATTATCAGACCTGCACATCATCATGCACTTTGACATGTGCACACGGAAGCCACACCCTTTCCTCCACATCGACTGAGGTGCTCTTGACTTCTGCCACAGTAAATGAGTTCATTAATATGAAATAAAATCTATCAATATATATTTGACCTATTAGACACGCGTACTGTATACTAGACTTCAATGGGTGGGGGTCACTTAAGTGGTTAAGACTCTGGGTTGTTGATTTGAATATCAGGGTTCAAGCCCCAGCACTGCCAAGCTGCATCGTTGGACCCTTGAGAACGCCCCCCACACAACCCCACCCACCTTTGCACCAAGGGACACTGCATCATGGCTGACCCTGTGCTCTAACCCCCAACCCTCCCAGGATGGGATATTCGAAGAAAGAATTCCACTGTCCTGTAATGTATATATGACAAATCAAGGGTACTTCAGTTAATTTGCTGTATTTGTGTGGTTGGTAGTGGTCAGAATTTTGCTGGAAACAGGAAAAAGATAACCTGGAAAATATGATATTCACCACAGAAAAAGATGCAGCAAATCTGACACTCCTCCCGATAATTAGAAAGTGAGTAAGAAAAGAGGAACAGAGGAAATGAGGAAATTAGATAACTATATGTTTACAACACATTATCAGGCATTGTAACCAATCGGTATCACTCATTTAAACCACACGACTTCCTCCATATTGACAATAAACTAATGCATCTAACGTATATGGCCCTTTACAGATATTAGAGGCACATAATATAAAGCATTTCCTCTTCCTCAAAAGCAGTCGAGTCACTGTGGCTGAAGTAGCTGAACCAACCCCCCCCCCCGAAACTCAGGGCCCTCCGGCTTAAAGCCAGCACAAATGAAACATTTACAGCTCCTCACTTATCAGATTTGCCCAATTTGCCCTAATCTGGGGCGAACGGGTTCTGTCCTTGCGGGAGCTGAGCGGTCAGCTGTAAAGCCTAATGCTAATAGCGAGGCTTCGGGCAGCCTGCGTCCCCGCTCGCGGCAGATTTAATGGAGATATTCAGCGTGTGATCATTTATCAGGCGCTGACAGGCTGAAACTCTCCCCCCCCATCCCTCATCCATCCATCCATTCGTCCATCCATCCACACAGCTGAACCACCCTCCACCCCCCCACCCCCCTTTGCCCATTGCTCTCACAGGAAGTGGGCTGTGACGGAGGGATCTGTTCGGAGCAGACCTTCCCAATGACACACAATATGTTACAGATTTAGCCACCACACACACACACACATAAGTATTAGACAGCATGCCCTTCAAATAAGTCTGAATCCACACACACACACACACCACGATGGCGGTTTATTTCTAGCTCTCACTTCCCCTTTTTCACATCACCTGTTTATCCAAATGAAAGAGTTTCGAAGGTCAGATTAAATTTCAGTCACGTTGCAACAGTGAAGCCGGATGAGTTTAACAAAAATAATAGAATAGCGTCATGTTTGTGTGTTCCCTTCCTCCAGTGTGTCGTGAACCAATCTGACCTCAGTAAAGTGCGCCTTGGCTTCCTCTGTTCTATCCCTCCTTTCACAGCTGTCCCCTGAGGCCCAATGCTGCTGTCCACCCTCCTTCTCTCTCCCTCCCCTCTCTCTCTTTCTCTCGCTCTCTCGCTCTCTTCCTTCCTGGGATTGCTGATTTAATGAAGGCCTCTGGTCAACAAACTCGCTGCCTCATTTTACACATGTTTGTCTTCCTGCTGCCTTTATGTTTATGTTGATCATGTTTTTTTATTTTAAAGCTGTCTCTATTCCCTCCTGTGAGTTCTATCCATGACCAGAGGCCAGTCTCTTTGTCTTCCTCATCTTCCTCACCTTCACCCTAAAAACCCTGGGCTTCCTCTGACCGGACGCACTTCGAGGAAATGAAGCTGTGGGAGCTCTGACCGCAGAGTTGAGGAGAACAGCCTGCAGTCTGGCTCATTAAATAAGCGCACAGAAACTCTCGCTATACAATCAGGCAGAATAATAAAAAGCAACAATAATAAATGATAAAGAATACAAAACAGTAGTGCGTATATTTTACTGTAGGTGGTGATATAAATGTACTATAACAAAAGAAATATATCTAAAAATATATCTTTGTATTTTTGCATTATTATGTATAAAATAATTATTTTATTTATGTTTATATTTAATGATTAATTGAACAAGGATAATATTAATAATACAGAATGTTGCATATAGAATATATTAATAAATATAATAACTTATATAATAGTAATGATTTAAATTTATAGATTTTTTTTTACCTTTTTCTAGTCTTCTGTCTCTTTTTTCTTCTGTCTCATTGCTTCTCTTTCTTTCTTTCTTTCTTTCTTTCTTTCTTTCTTTCTTTCTTTCTTTCTTTCTTTCTTTCTTTCTTTCTTTCTTTCTTTCTGTCTGTCTGTCTGTCTGTCTGTCTGTCTGTCTGTCAGACAGGAAAGGAAAGACAGACAGTCTTTCCTTTCCTTTCCTTTCCTTTTCTTTCCTTCCTTCCTTCATCTTTGTAGTTGTCTGTCTATGTCTATCTCTGTTTATTTGTCTGTCAATCTGTGTCTAGTTTCTGTGCATAATGTGTCTAATGTTTAAGAAAACACTATTAAGATGTAGATTAAAAGATGTGAATATAGATCTGATATCAAAGAACAATAAAAAACTCAATAAACACATCACTCCAGCACCGACTCACTGGGTCATGTCGCTGACAGCAGATATTAGCTCCAGTTGCTTTTAAGAACTTCCCTATTGTATTTCTTCCTGACTGCAGATCTTAGCTTCGCCTCTCCTCACGCTGTCATGCTGTTTGTGTTACGCTGTAATTACGGCAGCGGCGTGGAGGGCTAATGATGCTTTCCATGTGCCGCGAGCTCGAGCGGAGCAGATGTGTTTACCTGCAGCGCACGCTCATTTGACTGATTATTATTAGTCATTGTGTTCATTAACACCAGGCCAAGAGCAGCAGCAGTCTCCCATTATATGTACTCCTGTCTAGTAGAGGTCCTGGCCTGTAGAAACACTTCTGACACAAGCTGATTTCGTTATAATTAACCTTTGCAGCATGACCGTGTCGAGATAATGTGCTTTGAGGAACGGGGACTGCAGAAGGCGTACGTTAATCCTGCGGTGTCATTGAATAATTAAGAAAAAGATGAATAACAAAATGACGTTACGGTGCTCTTTTAGCTTGTTCAGTGGTGCGGCTGGACCTCATTTATTCCAGCAGCCTTATTTTTGCGACAAGCATTCACGTCCTCTCCAGGTCATTATATCAGGCCTGTCATCTCCAGTAGCCAGTCATTATCAAACAGTTCTGACATGCCGCGCCTGCAGACACCGTCTGACGCCCGGGCTTGTCCTCTGACCTGACACATTGACACCTCTATGCTGCAGTGCCCAAGACACTTGCCAAATCATCGCTCCAGAGGAGCTCCAGTGTCTTCTCAACAACCCCTCGACATCTCTAACCAAAATTCTGAGATGTCATGGAGGGGCTCACTTTTTGGCTTCCTGTTTGACCTTTTATCGTTTAGGTCAGGGATTGTCAACTTGTCTCGATGCAAACCTAACAAACTTTTATTTTGGGGGGCCAGTTACTGCTTACAGAAAAGTTAATGCTGAAAACAGAATGTTTAAATACGATGGGATGGAAAAATGTGTCTTTGGTCTTGGTCAGATTTTTTGGTCTTGGTAGAATTGGTCAAATTGATGCCTCAATTAGTGGCATAAGCTACTGATTTGTTCACGTCTGATCAGGAATCTCTTGGAAAAACCTATTGGCTAAAATATGTTATCTTCTCATCTTTTGATTTGTACCCCATTTGTTACCACACTTGCCCCACTTCTAACCCCCTTCCCAATAGAGTTCAGCAGACAACCTGAAGAACTGGAAGATTATTGGGAGATCACATGATTGATGCCAAAGCCATTGAAGAAAGTCAAATTGGAAGGGATCCCATGCTTGCTCATACCTGTCAATGACTTCATCACTAGCCAATCATAGGTGTCTGTGAGCTCATGTATGTGGAAGAGGGCAGGCTGTTAACACAGAGGAAGAACGACAGATGTGACAAAAGCAATGGCTTCTGCTGTTGTGTTTTTTTCCTCATGGATTGTAATGCCTCACACTCTGTCACTGATTGAGCCTAATATCAAATATTCATGAGTGAACTATGCATTTACGAACGCTTCATGTGCAACTTGCACGCTTTCGTACTTGAGACCGGATTTCTCTCGATAGTGTCATGCTGCTCTCTGTAGCCATGATGGCTCAATTCACGCCAGGCACCGGAAGCTGGTGCTGGATTTGGCACATCGTCTGGATGTAATACACTGTTTATTAAGTCTATCATTTAAACTCTGATTAGATTAGACACCCAGAATGAAGCAGCAAGAGGAAGAAGGAAAGAGGAGGAAGAGAGAGGACGATCCCTAATGCCCTGTAGTAGAGTAATCACTCATGGTCGCATGACACTGAACAGAAAGCCAGTTTGTTTACTTGAAGACACAAAACCGTCACTTCCACCGCAGCTATCAAGCGTGAATCGATGACGGTGTGTAATTTGGCGCATCAAGTAAAGGCACGTTATCAATCGATTGCTCTGTCGTCGCGGAGATGCTCAGAGGCTTGGGTTAGAGGATTCGGGGATCGTGTGTGACCAGGCATAGCAAGCTGACACGTTCCCAGCCTCCACTGAGGCTAATAAAACATCACATACATCACAGCAAACTTCTTTACAATCTCCTGTTTTGTCAGCTTAATGGCCGGGTCCTAAATTTCACGTTTCTGCATGTCTGTCCGGATAAAAGACTTACAAGTTAGGTCAAAGGCTCTGCAAAGCTAGCCCAGGTGGCTTGGTTTCACCTGACTAGCACAGCAGTCACAAAATCCTGCTGCGTTTAGGGCAGCCGTGTGCCCCGGGAATGCTTCAACTCCCGGAGACCAGGAATGATTCATTTTTACAGCCAGGCATTTTTAAGTCCCACGCTCTCTCAGCTCACATGACTAACCTGTTTTAAGGAGCATCTTGTCCTGCATCAGGCCCGCTAGAGAACTCTAAAAAGACGGGCGGAAACACTCCGCTAGCCAGATGAAAAGTGGAAATGAAGTTCCACTGCATTTGGTGTTGCACGGGCTGTGAAACGGCTGCTAGGGGACAGGTGCAGGTGCGGGTCTTGCAAATTACTCGGTGGCAGTGTTGATGTTAGTAGTTTAACGTGCAAACTTCAGGCCACTAATTAGCATTAAAAAAGCACATTTGTTTGTTTTTGGTGTTGACAAAAAGCTTGATAGGTGTTTCGTTAGCCGTGTGATGCCTTGACGTGTTTACTTGCTTGGTGTGGGATTAACAGAGAAGTGAGCAGCCAGTGAAGCTTCATTAGCCCACTGATCACCACAGTCCCTAAGCTCAAACAACACCCACTCTCTGAGAGAGAGAGAGTGAGAGAGAGAGAGAGAGAGAGAGAGAGAGTTTGTGCATATGGCCACTATAATATACCTCTGTTATTGGAAAACTCCAGGTTCTCAAGTAAAAATGTTCCGATGTTACCGGAATTGGATTAAAAGAGCTGGGGTTTCAGAGTCCGATTAGCGCTGCATGTCCTTTCACCTTTTTTTGTAGCATCGTATGACATATGTTATAAAGTAACGTGACCGAAGTAGTTGGGGGAAGGGTGGAGTGTTGGGGGTTGGAATAGCTGCAGGACTTCCAATTTGCATAATCATGTATATTCATATTCGTCTAAGGCACATTGGTGCAGCTGTTAGCACTGCTGCTTCACAACTCCAAGGTCACCATTACGATCCAGAGGTCTCAAAAGTCTCACAACATCTCAAAATAAACCCAACCATACTAGTAGGGCAATTCACGACTCAGTTAGGTGAACAGTGATAGTCTGGGGTGTGTGTGTGTGTGTATGTGTGTGTGTAGTTGCATGTACTGTAAAAGGCAGAATATTGTTATGCATGCATTTTACCAGGGCACAGATTATACTTGCACACAAACTTGTCTTTAATTTGCCTTTAGTGTGGCTCAGTGGTCAGTGAGCCTCTCAACACTGGAACGTTTAATGGGGCTACTGAATGGAGCGACATGCTCCTGTGTAATGAGAGGGAAAGAGAAAAAGACTGGAAAAAATCGAGATCAGACAAGTGCTGCCGTTGTGTTTTGTTTCAGTTAGTGTGAGGTGTTGTAAGGAGATTGAAGGACATCAGGGCTGAACCAAAGGACGTTAGGGATCCTGAGTCTGATACAAGGCTGACGCCTGATCCCGAATCTCAAGCTGAATGAATGTATCATGTTCTCTTTGCCGTTGTCGAGGAAGGCTCCTCATTGTCAGACCCACTCGTGCCGACTCGTGTCTGACCTTCATATGTAATTAGACTTAATTGGACAAATTGTTCTGTCATTTGTTCTGGGTCAGTGGTTTCCCCAGGCAAGCAGTGGAGGGGCGAATCTTTGTTTGCCTGGAAGGTGATAAAAACTATACTCGAGTTCTGAATTGATCATGTTCGCAGGTTACTTAGCACTCATGCCGGACCATAGCGTAAGCCTCCTTATGTTGAGTCTAACCAGAGGGAATAAATTAACACCACACTTTTTTTTTCTTAATTAAGAGAGCCAATGCTCATGTGTACAACCATGTAAATAGTGTGTGGTGCTGGGGGACAATCAATTACAACACTTACACTTACAAACAGTGACATGCGACAGTGAGCCAGTGGATAAACAGCATATTTGTGTATAATCTCCTTCCCCATGCTGCGGTAATGAGTGTCATTACAGTACAAACACTTTGCTCAGCAGCTGCAGGCTGCATAATCATAATACTGGTCTAGATGATTATTTTAAATAAAGTTTACAAGGTACAAGTTTACACTTTTACAGCGTTTGGCAGACAATTCTTATTGAGAACGACTTCCAGGAGTGCTTTATAGTCTCTATCAAAAACATATGATTATGCTAGTAAAAAATATAAAAAGGCCAGGGTCTGAGGAATAATTTCAAGTTCAAATAGGTTCTGGAGTGGCGTCCGATTGTCAAGAGATCATGGCTTTGAATCTTGAAGATGCTGTTTGCAAGCAGTAGAGGGCAGTAGAGGTAGAAGAAGGACATGCTAGCTTTCATCATCCCTGTTTGAGAGCTGGACTTGGAAACAGACCAACAGACTTAGGAGAACGGCAGTCTTGATGCGTGTCTTCCTTGTGCCTTCGAGTCAAGTTGAGGGTTGAAGGGAAGGCCTAAAGGGAAGACTGAAGGGAAGGCCTAAAGGGAAGACTGAAGGGAAAGATTGAAGGTAGACCAGAACGGATGGTTTGAAGGGAAGAATGAAGGGTAGATCAGAAGGGAAGGTTCGAAGGGAAGACTTGAAGGGAAAGATTGAAGGTAGACCAGAACGGATGGTTTGAAGGGAAGACTGAAGGGTATATCAGAAGGGAAGGTTCAAAGGGAAGACTTGAAGGGAAAGATTGAAGGGTAGACCAGAAGGGATTTTTCGAAGGGTAGGCTTGAAGGAAAAGAATGAAGGGTAGACCAGAAGGGATGGTTTGAAGCAAAGACCTAAAGGGAAAGACTGAAGGGTAGACCGGAAGGGATGTTTTGAACGGAAGACTTGAAGGGAGAAATTAAAGGGTAGACCAGAAGGGATGGTTCGAAGGGAGGACTTAAAGAGAAAGATTGAAGGGAAGACCAGAAGGGAAGTTTTGGAGGGAAGACTTGAAGCGTAGACCAGAAGGGAAGTTTTGGAGGGAAGACTTGAAGTGTAGACCAGAAGGGAAGTTTTGGAGGGAAGACTTGAAGGGTAGACCAGCAGGGATGGTTTGAAGGGAAGACTTGAAGGAAAAGATTGAAGGGTAGACCAGAAGGGATGGTTCGAAGGGAAGACTTAAATGGAATGATTGTAGGGAAGACTAGAAGGGATGGTTTGAAGGGAAGGCTTGAATAGAAGACTTGAAGGTAGAAATTGAAGGGTAGACCAGAAGGAAAGGTTTGAAGAAAAGACTGAAGGGTAGACCAGAAGGGATGGTTCGAAGGGAAGACTTGAAGGGAAAGATTGGTGGGTATGCCAGAAGGGATGGTTTGAAGTGAACACCTAAAGGGAAAGACTGAAGGGTAGACCAGAAGAGTTGGTTCGAAGGGAAGACTTGAAGGTAAGGGTTGAAGGGAAAACCTGAAGGGAAGCTGTCAAGGGGAATGGAGGGGAGGTTTGAAGGGAGCTTGACAGAAAGACTTGAAGGGAAGAATCGAATGGAAGATTGAAGGGAAGGTTCGAAGGGAAGACTTAAAAAGAAGGATTAAGGTTGTGTTGTCATAGTGACCAAATGACCCCCTCACATCACTGGTTCTTGGTTCTCTCTGTCTTTATGCTATAACTAGCCCAGCTCTTCTGTGCTCCAAAAGCTTTTCACAGTTCAGGATTAGTCACCTGACCTGACAACAGCTCCACCTGTTGTCAGTGGAAAAAGGATTTTTGTTCCCTTTGCAGTGCCTCCCTTCTCTATCCTGCTTTTAAATTGACTCAAGAGCATTCTGTGATCACACACCACCGAGTGTTTCTGTGGAGAAAAAAAAGCCAGCCTTCGTTATTCTCCATCCATCTCACTGTCTATCTCCTACACTTTCAATATGAGTTGAGAGAAATGATAACACAGAGCGAGTGGTGGAAGCGGTGATGGAGGAGAGCTAGGATTAAGAGTACAGTGCAGTGGGAATATCAGAATGATAAGATGGAAGAGAGCATACTGTCATCACACATCCCCAGCACTCCAGCTCACTCAGTCACAGGCAGAGTTCTGACTATCAGATTTACTCCGGAATCAGATGTTTGGCTTTGTGTGCTTTTTCTGACTCTATATCACTCCATATCACTCCATATCACCTTGTGTCAATACTGTGAGCTGCAGTAATGTTTACATTTCCCAAAAACCTAACTTAGCCCACAGAATCACTTCCAGTGACTCATACAGGTCTGTTCATATGTCTCTCTCTCTCTCTCTCTCTCTCTCTCTCTCTCTCTCTTTCACACACACACACTTTTTTGACTATTCTCTCAGTGTCTCTCTGTCTTCGCTCTGTACACTCTCTCTCTCTCTTGCTCTCTCTCTCTCTCTCTCTCTCATTGTCACTTTCTCTCTCTTGTTCACACGCACACACACACACACACACACACACACTTTGGTCCACTCTCTGTGTCTTTCTGTCTTCTCCCTGTCCTTTCTCTCTCTCCTTTCTTTCTTTCTTTCTTTCTTTCTTTCTTTCTTTCTTTCTTTCTTTCTTTCTTTCTTTCTTTCTTTCTTTCTCTCTCTCTCTCCCAGTTTCTCTTTCAGTCTCTTTGATTTGCTCTCTGTCTCAATCGGTCTTTCTTTCTTTCTTTCTTTCTTTCTTTCTTTCTCTCAGTAGCAGCACCATTCACAGCGAGCGTGTGCGTCTGTGCAGTGCAGCGTAGGCGTTCCTAACAGGCGAAGATGTTTGAGAGACGAATCGCTAATCGATATCATGTGTGGTCTGGGGACGCATTAAAAGCTGCTGTGTCAGCCGCCTTTATTAGCTGCACTGGCAGGAGCGTCCCGTACTGCAGTCAATAAAACCAGCGCCGCTACACGGAACATCTCCGTCTTCGGCTGGCTTCATCAGCAGCGTGCCGTCGATGTGACTTCGAGCAGCAGCGATAGATTAGAGATTCTGCTTTCTGTTCTAGTCAAGCGCCATCACTTCCACCCAGTGCCAACTGCCTGGGTTTGCCAAAACCAATCAACTCTGCAACAATGCGGTCGATACAGAGAGTTCTCTGGACGAAAGCCGTCTGCCAAATTCACTCTCCGTTCCGAATTGTTGTACCTGCCACATGCCAGACCCTCTGTCTACCCACAGAGTAAATCTGTGGATGTCATGGAGTTGATCATCACTGACAAAACACTTGAGAGCAAACCCGAGACTCAACAGACTCCACTGCGGGGAACGTTTCATTAGTTTGTGCTCCTCTTCAAGGTGAGATGTGTTACAGAGCAATCTTTCATCAAAACAGACCCGAGTGTGAAAGTCACCGCGCAGGACAGGCCGTCTCACACTGCCGAGTTCTCTCCATTTCATAATTAACATCATTAACGTAAAACAGAGAGCATGAAATGAAGCTAGTTAAAATGGACAGTTGAACTTTTTTAAACACCGGCTCCTTGACTTTGACTTGTTCAAGTCTTCGCTTGTGCAGAGCTTTAAAACTCTAATAATGTCTTCACTCAGGGGTTTTATCGCTCACTTCAGATGCCGTATTCCTAGACCCTGACTCGTTTTTAATCATTTTTCTGGACAATAAACAAAAAAGAAATTTGGGGGAAAAAATCGTTTCATGTTATTTTGAATTTAATTTAATTTTAATTTAATTTATTTCATTTTATTTTAATTCATTAGTATTTATTTATTTTTTATTTCTTATTGTAGATTAGATGAATGTTTAGTTCAAATTTATGTTCTGATATTCATAAGGAGCATGTGACCCCTTTTAATTTGCATGTTGTGCATATTTTATTCATTTTGTTCTGGACAATAAACAAAAAGAAATTGCGGGGAAAATTATAGTTTCGTTTCATGTTATTTTTAATTTAATTTAATTTTTATTAATTCATTTAATTAATTATTTATTTTTATTTTTGTAGATTGCATCAATGAATATTTAGTTAATTTAATTTGTATATTGTGCATATTCACTTATTTATTTATTTATTTATTTATTTATTTATTTAAGTTTCTGAAAAAATATTCAAAAATACTTAATTAACATGGATGTAGTTCTCATTTGCATATCATGCATATTTATAGGCTTGGGCTGTTTTAGGTTGTTTTTTTCAACGGTAAAAATACTATTGTTATGACATTGTTATAACTCTGATATTGCTATAGAGTCTATATAAATATTAGTAAGTGGTAAGTAGCAAGTAGCTTAAAATTTAAAACATCCTTTTAGTACTACTTTGCATAGTTGCATAGCTACTAGCTAGCTTATCAGTAAGATACTATAGATTTAAAAATGTCCATCTTAAGGAACCTGAAATGTAATTTGCATATCATGCATATTCATAGATCCTGGTCATTTGAAGTTATTGTTGTTGAACAAAAATATAAAAAAAACTAACACAAATCTGAAGGTTTATTGAAGATTCTGTGTTAAGGTTAGCCAATGTTCACTGGTTTAAACGGCATGCTCAGGGTTTATTTATTTCCAATTTGCATGTCATAAATATTCATATACCTATCATGCGGGACCTTTTTAATATTTCGATCGGACAGTACATAAGAAAAAGTAGTACTGTGGATGCTATGTTGAGGCTGTTGTGTTTTGGTGATACTAAAGGAAGATGTCTTCAGGTTCTGTGTGATGGTCACTTCTATCCTGCTGGTGTGGGAGTCAGTGTACCAAGAGTACCAGTGGCAAGGTCAGCGTTATTGACGGATAATCTGGCATATTTTCAGTCTGTCCTCTCTGCTGTGTGAGATTATAACAGGATCATGCCCCTGTTTCACTCAGCGGTCATGACCACCAGCCAAAGAGAATCATTCAAGAACCGATTAGTGGAGATTATCTCATTATATCAGATGGCAGGATTACGGGAGCAGCTGGATATTGCGGTGTGTGTGTGTGTGTGTGTGTGTGTGTAGCCATGTTGGATATTTCAGCTCAAGTAGATGCTGAGATTTCACTAAGACTAGGAAGTCTTTGATCTGATTTATTTTATCTCGGTGCATGAGGCAGGATGTGATCTGTTTCTTTGCTCTAACATGATGGACTTGCACAAATTACACACCATTTTGATGCGAGCGCTCTGGCGCTTATTAAGCACTCTGACTGTCCATCACTGCCTTTGATATTTGATCCATATATCAATAGATCACAGGGGAAACCTGGCAAAGCAGGAAGAACCTCACAAAACCTCAAGCAATTTCACTGCAGCATGAGACTGGAACCTGAGCACCTTTCCTTTCCTTTCCTTTCCTTTCCTTTCCTTTCCTTTCCTTTCCTTTCCTTTCCTTTCCTTTCCTTTCCTTCAGTCTTCACACATCAGCCTCAAGAACATCTCACAGTGAAGTCTGTCTTTCTTTCTTTCTTTCTTTCTTTCTTTCCTTCATTCGTTCATCCATCCATCCATTAATTCATTAATTCATTCATCCATCCATCCATCCATCCATCCATCCATCCATCCATCCATTCATTCATTCATTCATTCATTCATTCATTCCCTCTTTTTTCCTTTCCTTTCCTTTCCTTTCCTTTCCTTTCCTTTCCTTTCCTTTCCTTTCCTTTCCTTTCCTTTCCTTTCCTTTCCTTTCCTCGGTGTCTCTCAGTGTGTCTGTCTTCTCTCTCTCTCTCTCTCTTTCTCTCTCTCTTTGATTCTCTCTCTCTGTCTCACTCGATCTTACTCTTTTTCTTCTCTTTCTCTTGTAATTTGTTTAATGTCTTTTCTTTTTTCTTTCTTCTGAGTGCTTTCTTTCTTTCTTTCTTTCTTTCTTTTGTTTTCTTTCTTCCATTTCTTCCTTCCTTCCTTCCTTCCTTCCTCAGATTTTCATGCAGTGTCTGAGGTGTAGCTGTAACACACCTACAGCTTCTTTAACATTACCCTAACTCTGCTAATGTACCATTGTGGCTCCTATGGAGCGGAGATGACTCATGTTTCCTGGTGAAGGATAAATCATGCTTCTGCACATATCATGTATATACATCTCCCAAAGAGAGAAAGATTTCCACCATGACTGTATCATTTGTACCAGTGGGTTCGCATTAGTGGCGTCTATAATCTGGTTAAACACGCTCCGGCCAGCGATGACGCTGATTCACTATTTCCCCAGATCGGTTTAAGATGTTGGGCCAATATGAAAGGCTTCTGAAGACGTTCGAATTGTTCTTTTGTTATTTTCCGTTTTTGTGTTTTCTTTCCAAGTAAGACCTTTCTCATTAAGTCAACCCCACAATGAGTAAATTGGTTTCAGCTACTCCAGAGATAATAAGGCTTTGAGAGTTAGAGAGATGTGTTTGATTGTTTTTTGTTGTTTTTCTTTTTCCTGGAGAGAGCAAACTGTGACTCTCAGGACTGAATTAAATGATCAACTTAAGAGCAGCCGCAGTACTTTAGCATGCTATTGTTCAAGCTGTTCCAATTGCGAATTTATTAATAAAGCTAATAAAGTTGTTTATTGACTTTTCCATAAGATCAGCTGAACATCAGAGAAACCAAAAAAGAGGCTGGATGACTGTTTTGTATATTTCTAGACTCTTATGGTGCACTCACTCTAGACTTACAGCATGCAAATGTCTTCGAAGGATGCTGCAAATATGGGCGGGAACCGGATATGATGTGCCAGTACTCTGTTATATATGTTTTATTATTTTCCTGTGTCATAGAGTCTGACATGCTTGCACTATTGTTGCGGTGGAGTTGTATGAAGTTGTGTTGGTGTTGTATGAAACTGTGTTGGTGTTGTATGAAACTGTGTTGGTGTTGTATGAAGTTGTGTTGGTGTTGTATGAAACTGTGTTGGTGTTGTATGAAACTGTGTTGGTGTATGAAACTGTGTTGGTGTTGTATGAAACTGTGTTGGTGTATGAAACTGTGTTGGTGTTGTATGAAACTGTGTTGGTGTTGTATGAAACTGTGTTGGTGTTGTATGAAGTTGTGTTGGTGTTGTATGAAACTGTGTTGGTGTTGTATGAAACTGTGTTGGTGTTGTATGAAACTGTGTTGGTGTTGTATGAAAGTGTGTTGGTGTTGTATGAAGTTGTGTTGGTGTTGTATGAAAGTGTGTTGGTGTTGTATGAAGTTGTGTTGGTGTTGTATGAAACTGTGTTGGTGTTGTATGAAAGTGTGTTGGTGTTGTATGAAAGTGTGTTGGTGTTGTATGAAGTTGTGTTGGTGTTGTATGAAACTGTGTTGGTGTTGTATGAAAGTGTGTTGGTGTTGTATGAAAGTGTGTTGGTGTTGTATGAAGTTGTGTTGGTGCTGTATGAAAGTGTGTTGGTGTTGTATGAAACTGTGTTGGTGTTGTATGAAAGTGTGTTGGTGTTGTATGAAAGTGTGTTGGTGTTGTATGAAAGTGTGTTGGTGTTGTATGAAACTGTGTTGGTGTATGAAACTGTGTTGGTGTTGTATGAAACTGTGTTGGTGTATGAAACTGTGTTGGTGTTGTATGAAACTGTGTTGGTGTTGTATGAAGTTGTGTTGGTGTTGTATGAAAGTGTGTTGGTGTTGTATGAAACTGTGTTGGTGTTGTATGAAAGTGTGTTGGTGTTGTATGAAACTGTGTTGGTGTTGTATGAAACTGTGTTGGTGTTGTTTGAAACTGTGTTGGTGTTGTATGAAACTGTTGGTGTTGTATGAAAGTGTGTTGGTGTTGTATGGAACTGTGTTGGTGTTGTATGAAAGTGTGTTGGTGCTGTATGAAACTGTGTTGGTGTTGTATGAAGTTGTGTTGGTGTTGTATGAAACTGTGTTGGTGTTGTATGAAACTGTGTTGGTGTTGTATGAAACTGTGTTGGTGTTGTATGAAACTGTGTTGGTGTTGTATGAAGTTGTGTTGGTGTTGTATGAAGTTGTGTTGGTGTTGTATGAAACTGTGTTGGTGTTGTATGAAGTTGTGTTGGTGTTGTATGAAACTGTGTTGGTGTTGTATGAAACTGTGTTGGTGTATGAAACTGTGTTGGTGTTGTATGAAACTGTGTTGGTGTTGTATGAAACTGTGTTGGTGTTGTATGAAACTGTGTTGGTGTATGAAACTGTGTTGGTGTTGTATGAAACTGTGTTGGTGTATGAAACTGTGTTGGTGTTGTATGAAACTGTGTTGGTGTTGTATGAAACTGTGTTGGTGTTGTATGAAGTTGTGTTGGTGTTGTATGAAAGTGTGTTGGTGTTGTATGAAACTGTGTTGGTGTTGTATGAAAGTGTGTTGGTGTTGTATGAAACTGTGTTGGTGTTGTATGAAACTGTGTTGGTGTTGTATGAAACTGTTGGTGTTGTATGAAAGTGTGTTGGTGTTGTATGGAACTGTGTTGGTGTTGTATGAAAGTGTGTTGGTGCTGTATGAAACTGTGTTGGTGTTGTATGAAACTGTGTTGGTGTTGTATGAAACTGTTGGTGTTGTATGAAAGTGTGTTGGTGTTGTATGGAACTGTGTTGGTGTTGTATGAAAGTGTGTTGGTGCTGTATGAAACTGTGTTGGTGTTGTATGAAGTTGTGTTGGTGTTGTATGAAACTGTGTTGGTGTTGTATGAAACTGTGTTGGTGTTGTATGAAACTGTGTTGGTGTTGTATGAAGTTGTGTTGGTGTTGTATGAAGTTGTGTTGGTGTTGTATGAAACTGTGTTGGTGTTGTATGAAACTGTGTTGGTGTTGTATGAAGTTGTGTTGGTGTTGTATGAAACTGTGTTGGTGTTGTATGAAGTTGTGTTGGTGTTGTATGAAACTGTGTTGGTGTTGTATGAAAGTGTGTTGGTGTTGTATGAAAGTGTGTTGGTGTTGTATGAAAGTGTGTTGGTGTTGTATGAAGTTGTGTTGGTGTTGTATGAAACTGTGTTGGTGTTGTATGAAGTTGTGTTGGTGTTGTATGAAACTGTGTTGGTGTTGTATGAAAGTGTGTTGGTGTTGTATGAAAGTGTGTTGGTGTTGTATGAAACTGTGTTGGTGTTGTATGAAACTGTGTTGGTGTATGAAACTGTGTTGGTGTTGTATGAAACTGTGTTGGTGTATGAAACTGTGTTGGTGTTGTATGAAACTGTGTTGGTGTTGTATGAAGTTGTGTTGGTGTTGTATGAAAGTGTGTTGGTGTTGTATGAAACTGTGTTGGTGTTGTATGAAAGTGTGTTGGTGTTGTATGAAACTGTGTTGGTGTTGTATGAAACTGTGTTGGTGTTGTTTGAAACTGTGTTGGTGTTGTATGAAACTGTTGGTGTTGTATGAAAGTGTGTTGGTGTTGTATGGAACTGTGTTGGTGTTGTATGAAAGTGTGTTGGTGCTGTATGAAACTGTGTTGGTGTTGTATGAAGTTGTGTTGGTGTTGTATGAAACTGTGTTGGTGTTGTATGAAACTGTGTTGGTGTTGTATGAAACTGTGTTGGTGTTGTATGAAACTGTGTTGGTGTATGAAACTGTGTTGGTGTTGTATGAAACTGTGTTGGTGTTGTATGAAACTGTGTTGGTGTTGTATGAAACTGTGTTGGTGTATGAAACTGTGTTGGTGTTGTATGAAACTGTGTTGGTGTATGAAACTGTGTTGGTGTTGTATGAAACTGTGTTGGTGTTGTATGAAACTGTGTTGGTGTTGTATGAAGTTGTGTTGGTGTTGTATGAAAGTGTGTTGGTGTTGTATGAAACTGTGTTGGTGTTGTATGAAAGTGTGTTGGTGTTGTATGAAACTGTGTTGGTGTTGTATGAAACTGTGTTGGTGTTGTATGAAACTGTGTTGGTGTTGTATGAAACTGTTGGTGTTGTATGAAAGTGTGTTGGTGTTGTATGGAACTGTGTTGGTGTATGAAAGTGTGTTGGTGCTGTATGAAACTGTGTTGGTGTTGTATGAAACTGTGTTGGTGTTGTATGAAACTGTTGGTGTTGTATGAAAGTGTGTTGGTGTTGTATGAAACTGTGTTGGTGTTGTATGAAGTTGTGTTGGTGTTGTATGAAGTTGTGTTGGTGTTGTATGAAACTGTGTTGGTGTTGTATGAAACTGTGTTGGTGTTGTATGAAGTTGTGTTGGTGTTGTATGAAACTGTGTTGGTGTTGTATGAAGTTGTGTTGGTGTTGTATGAAACTGTGTTGGTGTTGTATGAAAGTGTGTTGGTGTTGTATGAAGTTGTGTTGGTGTTGTATGAAGTTGTGTTGGTGTTGTATGAAACTGTGTTGGTGTTGTATGAAGTTGTGTTGGTGTTGTATGAAACTGTGTTGGTGTTGTATGAAACTGTGTTGTATAAAGACAGGAAGGTGGGACACGCCTATAATCAGTGCTTTCTCCATCTTGAAATTTCTGAAGAGTTTTCTCTTCTTTTCACATGGAAGTAAGGAAGAAAGGAAGGAAGAAAGGAAAGAAGAGAAAGAAAGAAAGAAAGAAAGAAAGAAAGAAAGAAAGAAAGAAGGAAGGAAGGAAGGAAGGAAGGAAGGAAGGAAGAAAAAATAAAGCAAGGAAGGGAAAAATAGAAGGAGGAAATAAAGGGAACCAAAACAGGACGGGAGAGCAGAATGGATGGAAGGAAGGAAGGAAAGATGGAAGGATTGAAGGAATGGAAGGAAGGAAGAAAGAAAGGAATGAAGAATGAAAGGATGGAAGGGAAGAATGGAAATAAGGAAGAAAGGACAGAAGGGAAGAATGGAAGGAAGGGAGGAAAAACAGGACAGAAGAGAGGAATGAAAGGAAGGAAGGAAGGAAGGGAAGCAAGAAAGGAAAGAACGGAAGAATGGAAGGAAGAAAGGAAGGAAGAGAAGAATGGAAGGAAGAAAGAGAGGACAGAAGGTAAGAATGGAAGGAAGGGGAGGAAGGGAGGAAAGAAGGGAAGAATGGAAGGAAGAAAAAAAGGACAGAAAGTAAGAATTGAATGATGGAAGGAAGGGAAGAAAGAAGGGAAGAATGGAAGAAAGAAAGGAAAGAATTGAAGGAAGGAAGGAAGGAAGGAAGGCAGGAAGGAAGGAAGGGAAGAATAGAACTAAACATGTAGTGACCACCAAAAAGTTGGAGATTGTGTCTGCTTCCTTCTGGACACGCCCTAAATTAAGGCCACGCCCTACATCACTTCACCATCAGTGGATGTTAATGAGTGGTTATTACTGATCTGATTTCTCCTCCTGCAGCGCCTAGCATCTAGCCAAAACATCTTTAGCAACAATAACAATACACTACAATACACTACAATACAATACAATACAATACAATACAATACAATACACTACAATACAATACAATACAATACAATACACTACACTACACTACACTACACTACACTACAATTCACTACACTACACTACACTACACTACACTACACTACACTACAATACACTACACTACACTACAATTCACTACACTACACTACACTACACTACACTACACTACACTACAATACACTACACTACACTACACTACACTACACTACACTACAATACACTACAATTCACTACACTACACTACACTACACTACACTACACTACAATTCACTACACTACACTACACTACACTACAATACACTACACTACACTACAATACACTACACTACACTACAATTCACTACACTACACTACACTACACTACACTACACTACACTACAATACACTACACTACACTACACTACACTACACTACAATACACTACAATACACTACACTACACTACACTACACTACACTACACTACACTACAATACACTACACTACACTACACTACAATACACTACACTACACTACACTACACTACACTACACTACACTACACTACAATACACTACACTACAATTCACTACACTACACTACACTACACTACAATTCACTACACTACACTACACTACACTACAATTCACTACACTACACTACACTACACTACAATACACTACACTACACTACACTACAATACACTACACTACACTACACTACACTACAATTCACTACACTACACTACACTACACTACAATTCACTACACTACACTACACTACACTACAATACACTACACTACACTACACTACACTACAATTCACTACACTACACTACACTACACTACAATACACTACACTACACTACACTACAATACACTACACTACACTACACTACACTACAATTCACTACACTACACTACACTACACTACAATTCACTACACTACACTACAATACACTACACTACACTACACTACACTACAATTCACTACACTACACTACACTACACTACAATACACTACACTACACTACACTACACTACACTACACTACACTACACTACAATTCACTACACTACACTACACTACACTACAATACACTACACTACACTACACTACAATACACTACACTACACTACAATACACTACACTACACTACACTACACTACACTACAATACACTACACTACACTACACTACAATACACTACACTACACTACACTACAATACACTACAATACACTACACTACAATACACTACACTACACTACACTACACTACACTACAATACACTACACTACACTACACTACACTACACTACAATACACTACACTACACTACACTACACTACAATACACTACACTACACTACACTACAATACACTACACTACACTACACTACAATACACTACACTACACTACACTACACTACAATACACTACACTACACTACACTACACTACAATACACTACACTACACTACACTACAATACACTACACTACACTACACTACAATACACTACACTACACTACACTACACTATACTACAATACACTACACTACACTACACTACACTACACTACACTACACTACACTACAATACAATAATAACAGTAACAACAATAATAATGTGTTTTTAACTGGAATTCTGACACAGTGCTGGTTTGTCCTTTTCAAGCATCTGGATAACGCAACACTGTTAAAAATTCCTGAACATGATCTGTGCTGTTCCTTTCATCGTACACCCCAGAATCAAAAACCTGCAGCAAACAAAAGCTGGAAGATCTCATTAGCATGCTGAACGTAGCACCATGTCATCTCTTGTCATCTTTTAGCTCTTAGAAGGATTGTTATTAAAGAGGAGTCTGAGTAATTCATACAAAGCAGAGGAGTTTAATAATGTGGGTTTGTGTGATTGGAAAAGCCAGTGATCTCTCTGTGCTGTTATTCATGAGTGCTTTCACACTGGCTACAGATTCAGGGATGTCCTGTCGCCTCAGGGCAGGGCTGTGTGGAACAGGAAGTGAGACGGATCGCTCCTCAGCACAGTGGAGCCCCTGGTGGAGACGAACCTCTCTAATACACGCTCTCATATGAGCCTCTGGTCCTCCCAGACGGCAGGTCAGAGGGTTAATAGCCCCGGGGCAAACGAGATATCTCATTCAGCTTCCATTCCTCTGCCTCGGGTGTCCTGCGTGCTTCATGAACATTCCGTCTCTTTTGCTCTGATGAACCTCTCGGCTCAGCGTCCTAAAACCCAAAAAAGCTCCTGTTTTATAATTGCACTTTATAATTCCGTCTTTTCATTCCGCTCCTCTTTTCTTTGCTCTTATCTCGTTCTGCAGCGGCGTGGCGCTTTAGTGTTCAGACGCAGACGTGCTGCGTGCATGCTCGGTCATTAATGAAGTCCGCTCCACTGCGGCGCCGAGGCCACTCGATGGGATCTAACTAGACGCGTCCGGGATGAAGCTAATCATCTATTCATACTTTCTGTGCAGATTAAATTTGGTGCCCTGAGTTGGATTGGGGGTTTAAGCGACGCTGCATGTAGAGTCAAAATATAATTTGGAACCATTGTGGGCGTCTTTAAAAAATCGTCCATTACTGATGCAGGAATTTAGCTTTATTTAGCCATACTATAGGTTTCTTTGTTTGTGTATAGTTTACATCACAGAATCCAATACAGATTTGCATATTTTGTTTGTTCATTTTCTTTACATAGTCAGATGCTGAATCACAAAGTCTGTTTTTTCTAATCAGTAATAATTATTAATGTTAATAATCCCATTTTAAAAAAAAATTGTTTAATTTAATTTAATTTAATTTAATTTAATTTAATTTAATTTAATTTAATTTAATTTAATTTAATTTAATTTTTATTACCATTTTTGTTTTAGATTGTTTTATTTTTTCTTTATAAATTCATATCTTTACAAACTTTTTTTTAAATTAATTAACATATTCATTAATATATTTATTTGTTTAATGTCTTATTTGGAGACCACTGACCACTGACTTGAGTCTGAATACTGACTCAAATCTCAAAAGCTTTTTAAAAATCCTCTTATTTAGTTGTTTGTTCAATTATCTTTACATTTTATTTTAGGTTCTCTTTGCTTGCTGAAATACCGATATTAAGACGGCATTTATGTTGTTTATTTATTTATCTATCTATCTATATATCAATTTATCTATTTATCTATTTATTTATTTATTTATTTATTTTTCTTTATGCACTGAAAAAATACAAGTAAACTGTGTGTGTGTGTGTGTGTGTGTGCACCTTGCTCATTCATGCTTCTCCAGTTGCTGCACTGAATCCATACATCACTGCACAACCACATGAGGCCAGGACGAATGTGTGATCAGTGTGACATCAGTAAATGTGTTTATGTGCACACAGCCTGAAGACTGACAGATAGAGGAAATTATTAATAGTTTTGTTTATTTCTTCAGTTTTATCGTAACTATCCGTGGTGTGTGTGTGTGTGTGTGTGTGTGTGTGAACAGCTGCTGAAACACCTTAGCGTGGCTGACATTTAAACTGTGACATTTCAAAGTGGGCTCACTTTTCACTTTGAAGGCTATTTTTCCCTTTTCTGTTTCCTTTCCATCCCGCAACCCCTTCCATCGCTCTTCCTGGTGATCCACCTCTGTCTGTTTGCATATTCTCACTCTCTCTCTCTTTTTCTCTCTCTCTCTTTATCTTTCTCTCTATCCTCCACATTTGTGTCATTCTTTCCTAGCTGTAAACAGATCGATCCATTTTATTCTCCCGGAGCAGCAGTACAGCACTTCTCTCTCCCAGTGTGAGACTCTTATCAGCGAGCCTCCATACACACACACACACACACACCCTGCACCTCTTCATCATGTGACAAGGAGACTCATTAGAACAAAACCAATCTATGAATATGGAATTAGTCTTCAGTTCACATTTAGCGCTGACAGCATTAAGACTTATTGATTTATCTCGTTTCATCCCCTAAATATTAAAATTCTGAAGCAGACCCATGGGCAGAACTTGTTAGGATTATTAGACGTCAGGTCCATGTGCTTTAATGTAACTTCAGCCATGTGAATGCTGGGTTATTACCCATGTGTGTGGCCACACCAGGTTGCTGGTTAAAGATTTCCCATCATGCTATATATCTACAGGACAGTCAAGCCTGTGTGACAGGGGTGTATACAGGAGCCAGTCGTAATAGAAGGAAGAACAGGATATAGCAAGATAAGATATCTGTTTAAGATAAAAGCAGCTATATAGTGATAAGGGCTTTCTCACTAGGGCAGAAATATCATCATCTATACTAGAAGACCTTTACAAAATTAACACAAGAAAATGTTACCATCCAGTCACCTGTGTGTTAGACGTGAATCTGTGCTAGCGACGTGGGAAAGTAAACACGTAAAACACTTGTCCGAGAAAACATGGGAGAACTTTTACAAGGCAGTTTAGAAATAGCCGAACTGAAGCTAGCTAATGACTGAGGTTAATGATTTATCTGGTGTATAGCTGTTAAGTCTTTTTAATATATAGAGAATATGTAGGATAGAGACAAAAGTATCAGAAATATCAACATTTACTTCAGATGATTTAGTAAGAAATGGCACAATATGTCTATAATGTGTATTATGTGTATTATACAGCTTAAATATACCTAGAATGGCAATGAAAATAAGAGAAAAATTGTTGAGTATAGCAACATTTACCTCAAATGTGTTGACAAATTAATAAGAAAAGAGGCATTATAGCTAAAATGACATTGTAATTACATTTAGCATAACTGTTTCTAGCTATTACGTGCATGTATTGCGTACATTTACCTCAGATGTGTTGATAAAATTTTGAAGAAAAGGAATAATATTGCTGAAATTACAGTGTAGTTACACTTAGCATACTGTACATAGCTGTTATGTTTATTATAAAAGCAATATAAACATAGAATGGCAATGGAAATGAAACAAATTTGTCAGAATAATCAACATTTTCCACAGAGTTTGGCTAAAATTACGTAGTTACACTTAGCATAACTATACGTACTTAGCATAACTATACATAACTATATGTAGCTAAAATGTATATTACACAGCAATATAAACATAAAAAGGCAATGGAAATCAGATAGTTCTATTAGGAATACTAACTTTTACCTCAGATATGTTGATAAATTAGTAAGTTATTACATATTATTGCTGAAATGACACTACACAGCTATTATGTTTATTATACAGACAATATATAAATAGAATAGCAATGAAAAAAAACATAAATCTATACCAACATTTATATACCAACATTTATATACCAACATTTTCCTCAGATAAGTTGATATAAACATAGAATGGAAATGAAAATAATATATTGTTATTGGGAATACCAAAGTTTACCTTAGATATGTCGATAGATTAGTAATAAAAAGTGTAGTTTTGATAAAATTACACTGTAATTACACTTACCATAACTTCACATAGCTATAATGTTTATTATACAAGTAATATAAACATAGAATTGCAAAGAAAATTAGCTAAATCTGTCAGGAATGCCAACTTTTACCTCAGAAATGTCAGTACATTGCTAAGAGAAGTTAGCATTCCTGTACATAGCAATTTGGTTTATTTTTTAGGCAATATAAACATAGAATGGAAATGATATTGATATATTTTTATTGGGAATATCAAAGTTTACCTCAGACATGTTGATAAAGTAGTTATAAAAGGCATAGTTTTGATAAAATTTCACTGTAATTACACATAGCATAACTTTACATAGCTATAATGTTTATTATACAAGTAACATAAACATAGAATTGCAAAGAAAATTAGCTAAATCTGTCAGGAATGCCAACTTTTACCTCAGAAATGTTGATATATCACTAAGAAAAAGCATGGTATTGTTAAAATTACATTAATTATACTTAGAATAACTACACAAAGCTATTATATTTATTATACAGGTAATATAAACATAGAATAGCAATGAAAAATAGATAACCTAATTAGGAATACCAACTTTTACCTCAGATATGTCAGTACATTGCTAAGAGAAGTTAGCATTCCTGTACATAGCAATTTGGTTTATTTTTTAGGCAATATAAACATAGAATGGAAATGATATTGATATATTTTTATTGGGAATATCAAAGTTTACCTCAGACATGTTGATAAAGTAGTTATAAAAGGCATAGTTTTGATAAAATTTCACTGTAATTACACTTAGCATAACTTTACATAGCTATAATGTTTATTATACAAGTAACAAACAGAATTGCAAAGAAAATTAGCTAAATCTGTCAAGAATACCAACTTTTACCTCAGATATGTCGATAAATCAGTAAGTAAAAGCATATTATTGCTAAATTTACACTAATTACACTTAGCACAACTACACAAAGCTATTATATTTATTATACAGGCAATATAAAAATGAAAGAAATCTAGTTGGAATACAAATATTTAACTCAGCCATGTTGATAAATTTGTAAGATTATACCAATGTTAGGTTCAGATGGTTAATGAATTTGTCATAAATACGTCAAAGTGGGTTTATAAATAATTTTTAAAAATATCTCATTACGAATTAGCATGCCTCAGTGGAGTCGAACTGAGTCAGTGTTATAGAATTGCTGAACATTCAGCAGCATTTTCTATATTTTGTTCAGCTTTACTGTACATACAACCGTAATTAATATTCTTGTATAGGTGTATGTGTGTGTGTGAAGGACATTAAAGGGCTGGAGCATCAGCCATGCTAATGAAGTTTCCCGCTGTAATGTAATTAATTAGAGCAGTTCTCCACCCAGACAAAACCCCACCTAATGCATGGAAATCAAATGTGCGAGACATTTCTCCCAGGATGACACGCATCATCAATCTTTGCATTGAAACCAAAGCATTCCTCTCAAATCCCTCAATATTTTTTTTTATTATTATTCTGCATATTTCTGAAGTTATAGCAAAATGAACAGCATGTTTTCTATCACGCTTTCACGAGGAGTGCGATGGCATCGTTTCCAGCCCAAAGCAAATGAATTCAACGTCCCAGCTGCAGCCTGCTAGTGTTTGCTCTTAGCTTATTCAGTAAATGGTGACAGATGGACCTCTGAAGGCTTATAGGACCTGCATCTGTGTAAGTCCAGCCATACTGCAGATGAGCTCCAGTCACACCCTGCCATCCCATAATTCTCCTACTGGGCCCCAGAGGGAGGAAGAGGAAGTATCTTTATCTCCCACAGCCCACGGTAGCTATAGCCTATTTCTCTACTAAATTACTTTTTTTTTTTTTTGTAAAAGTAAGGGGGAAAAAGATATGGTGATGTAGGTGAGAGGAATATAGAAATGATGTTTCCATCAGAAACCTTTTACCAGAGGAGACTTCAAATAGAGTAGCATATGACTCTTTAAATGCTCAGGGTTATAATGAGATCAATCAGAGCAGATAGGATAGCTTCCACCATTTCACCACTCACTTCCTTTCATGGCTTGAATATGCAGGAGAATACTGATTAACAGAGAATAACTCACTGTGGAGGACCATAATAATACAGCAAAACCGCTACTAATACTACTTCTTTCTAATAAAAATCTCTTCATGCATAAATTATCTTTAAGCATATCTCATTTTTTTATTACTTGAAATTGTATGATGTATGAATTTTGACCTTCTCTAATGATCACTTAAATAAAATAAAAAATAAATAAATAAATAAATAAAGTAAAATAAAGTGTTCATGTATAGGACCAACACAAAATTACACAAATTACAGATAAAAAAAATACAGATAAAAAAAAACTAATATAATGGGGGGGAAATATGTTAAAAATTGTAAACATTCATAGAAAAATTTTATTTTGGAGGAAAAATGAGAAAACTATTGTACAAAATACTTGAGATATTGGGCACTGATAAGAATCACCAGAACAATAAAAGTCAAGATAATGAATTAGGTTAAAGTGATGCTCTCAGGTAAATTGATGATTTCCATCTTATGCTTGCTGAAAGAAAGTGGACACTATGCTTGAAAGGAACAACACCAATAATACAAATAAATCAATAATAATAATAATAATAATAATAATAAATAAATAAATAAATAAAATGCTACTAATAAATAATAATAATAATAATAATAATAATACAGTTATTAAAATATAAAAGATAAATAACAAAAATATTATTAAAAATAAAAATATTAAAAGTCCAAATGGCAAAAGATTTCACAAAAATATCATACAAAACAATGCCCATTTATTACCATTATCCGGCCATCAAATTTATAACAAAAAGTACATCAGATATTCTGCAAATGCAACCTTTTCTTAGACATAATTAGCCATTACCCCATGCCACACCATGTCAAAAATGTAATAAATCACACAGTTGGAGCTGTAACTAAAATCTGACTCCACCGTTAATTAGGGCTGAACATTCCTAGCATGATACTGATGGACATTCTGGTGGTATCATTATTAATCTCATAAACATAACACATTTAGAAATAAAAAGCCACTGTTAGTGGCAGTACTGTTAGGGTAGTATTCATATACTGTGCTTTCTTGAGGATTTTTATTCTACTTTCTGCTCGATTTGGAAGTGTTAAGATTATTTGTTTGTATTGCTGTGTGCTCCAGAGGGCAACCCTAGTGTTAATGTGTGGATGTTTACAGCGTGTCAGAGTAAGCATGATTCGGATTTCCTGCTTATTATTCTCATCGGGCCTACAGATGTGAACTGATAACTGTACATCCAGCCATGCTAAAGTAAACAAGACAAAGCAGACACAGGAGACGTGATGTGATTATGCAGATTTGTGTTCTGTCTGTTTTTGATTGCCCGGTCAGCAGAAGAATGTGGTGGATTAAGTTAATTCAGACGAATTTAGCGAGGCCCAGACATTCAGGAAAGTCATCTTATTACAGAGAAAGATGTTGCGTCTGAATGTTACCTCTTCTTGCTGAAAGCTAGCTTGGTAAGAAGGACAGGACGGAAAACCGTCATGCCCCAGACACCTCAGCTCACCCCAGACATTGTATAATCCCTCCCATACGTACATACTGTATATGCAAGCAAATCACACAGTGAGACGTAACAGCTGTCTCCTCAGGGCTTTCGCCTCCCTGTTGTCCAAGGTGACCTTAACTGCCCAGAGAGGTGATGTAGGCATTAGCGCTGCTCAGAGAAAGGCCAGACGATCTGCCCTGACAAGTTCACCTCTGCCATAGGACTATAAGCGGGATCAGCACATTGGTTGACCCACTGCTGTCACTCATCAGAAAAGCATCAGAAAAGCCATTGTTCTTATTGTCAAGTTCATTTTACTCTTCTGTTTTAAGACCGCTTGGTGTAAGGTCACTCAGGGTCAGTGCTAATCAAGTCCTGCAAGCCAGGCCTCCTAGTAGTAATAGCTTGAAAAACATTGTAGTTTGTGTCATTCAACATGGCCCCCTACTTTCAAAACAAGTGACCATTTTATTGACGTTGCAAGCGATCAACCACCCAGTATTGGATTTCTTGATGTACAGAGAGTGTACAAGGTTTTGAGCCACAAGAAGCCACCAGAATCTTCTATAGGCTTTAAGCATAGATGCAACAAATCTCAGGAATTGTATTAGAGGGATGAACACTGATCTGGTGTTTTTACCAAAATCTCCTATTGGTGTTCAACTGTCTTGTAAATGTAAATATCACTACTCATGATTATCATCATTTTCAAACTCATCAAGCTATTCTGTGACATCTCGTGCCCTATGGATGGACAAAATCATCCTGGAAAAGCCTACACCCATTAGGTGAAAAAATTTTCATCATAGAATAAAAGCATGCCAGCATAATGCCTCTAACAGCTTCATATAAGCCACCTGTACATTGATGAAACCTCACCAAGGGTGTTTCCAGTCTCCTGACAATACTTATTGTTATCACTGATAAAACCAGTGGAAGAAGAATGTACATATTTGGGTGACGGTAACTTGTAGGATTGTGGTACTTGTGACCATAGATCAGATGGTCTATGGATGGAGACCAGTCATCTAATGAGATCTGTTGTGCCAGATAAATAGACTGCGACAGAGTGCAAAGGTCAAATGTTTGACAAAGTAACACTGTCCATTGAAGTCTAGCTGTATCTTTCTTCAGCTTTCGTATTGAAGTGTACACTGTTCCCCCTCTGAGGAGGTCAAAGTCAAGTGAAAGCAGCCTTCAGACAAGAGCTGATGGGCAAACATCTTTGAATTTAATTTGTTTAGCCATGCTGTGATTCGGACACGTAGCCCTCGTCTCCAGCAATCCCACAACCCCTCTGCAGGGAGAGGCGGCATGTCCATTAGGACCGACTCATTTCCTGCAGTCACCTCCAGCTGAAAGGCCAAGCCACTGAATGGGATAAAGAGCCCAGACGTAGCCCAGGGCTATTTCAGCCACAGTAAGGGGGCTTAATTGTCTTTTAAGCGCCAGATGATGATGACTGTGTGTGCATTTTCTGTCCAGGAAAAGTCAAACGTATTCATGAAAGGGAGAAAAGATAGATATGTAGTCTAAAAAAAAACCCTGGAAGGAAGGTTTTCTCAAATCTATTCTCCAAATATGATAGGATCTGTGCTTTCCCATCACCACCAAACACAGAATGTATTTCTGACCATCATGTCAGGCCTGGCCATTCTTTTATGTTTGTAGCAATTTCCTGTTTCTAGGAATGAAGCAGAGCCAAGATTGCAATGTAGACATATCACCTGCTGTCAATCACCCCCCCGACAAATTCATCATCTGACCGTGGCCGACTCGCCCATACCACCCCCCCCCACCACCCCCCTGCAGAGCAGTGTCCAGAAGATCAGCCTGGATTTGTAGATCAAAGAGCATCGTGCTCACAGCCTCACTAAACAAGTGTTTGGAAGTGGCTCACACTCGCTTCTACATACTATTTCATTGCTTTTTTATATCGAAGATCATCTAGCATAACTGATAGAGATAGCCAGGAAGCTTCTGTGTACTCCAGATGAAAAAAAAATCTCATTATGAAAGGTGCTAAATGATGGGAAGAGTTATGGACATTATAATGCTCGTTTTCCACAGTGGATGCTTGCATTTATGGCACACTGCCGTGCAGCAGACACACGGCTCGCTGCCTCCAGTGCGTGGGGAGGAAAAGAACAAATCGCGGGTCAGAGCCATTACGACCCGGCCGCACCCTCCCCCGGTTTCGCTCAAGCTGTTTGATCACTTTGATTTGTTCAAACAGAATAACTCTCCCTGTGTTTACGGTGCAGCTCCACAGGTGGCTCCACTCAGTGTACTTTTCATTTATTTTTAATGGAGGCCTGCCAAGGCAGCGGCCACAAAACGCCGCCGCCATGCACGAGTCTGGGGCCAGGAACCTCGGGGGAAAGTCTAAACGGTGGAGGAAGTTTGAAATCAACAAACCCTTGCCTGAACATGCAGCTTAGTTAGCATGGCCTCTCACTATTACGGGAGGTAATGAGTCTCTGGAGGAATGTAGGTGGTCAAAACCAAAGTCTGCTGGATCGAGCGTGGAGCTGGATACACACTCTCGCAGACGTAGACAAAGCAGAAACAAAATCTCTGAAATGTCGACATACTGCACATACACAGAAACACAGCATACCATACACACACTCACTGGGTTCTATTCCTGGCAGTCTGGCGTGGCGCGAGGTCTCGGTCTGCCGTATTACATTCAGCACTACACATTTTCATCTTCCGTACACACCAGAATTATTGCTATTGCTATATTACTACACACAAGCTCCACACTAGCTTTTTGTGCAATTACCACAGACGAGAAAGCGCAGCACATTTCCAGCATGTAGTGAGAAAAACCTGTTTACTTGAACCTCTCAGGGGAAAGTGCTGAATTCAGTAGGTCTGTAATTGTTTCAAAAAACTATGAATACAAAAAAAACAACAAAATGAATAGAGTGCTTCACTTTCTCTAGTCTTATTCTCACTGAGCACAAATATCATGGATATCGACTCTGCAGATTTCTTTCTCTATTTTTTATTTTTTCGCTTGTCCATCTCACGTGTACAGTCGCTGCCATCGGTCAGTCATAAACTTTGTCAAAATCACGGAGAAAGCAAATCACGTGTAGTTAAGCCTCTATGGCCGCTCCGATTTTTCCCTCAACTATATAAGTTTATTAGCTTAATTACATTTAACGATGCAAGGAGATCTTGGCGATGTAAATAATCCATTAAATAGATTGCATGGACGTGAACAGGTGTGGGCAGTAAATCCATCACTGTTCATTTAAGAAGTGCTGTAACCATGTTGGTGCTGCCCAGTTGGCTCATGTGGTAGATTTTCTCAATGAAAAAAAAAAAAACCCACATATGTTTTAAATACAGCATATTGTCAAAAGTATGTGGACATGCTGACCATCACACCTATGCCTGGACGTTGAGGATGCATTACGTTCTCCCTTCACTGAAACTAAGAGGCCTGGACATGTTCCAGCATTGGAACTACATTAAAGTTGAGATGGAATTTTCTGCTCTGAAGAGGAATTAAAATGATTAAAACTAATTCATAATACCGTCTATTCTCTCAGCTCCTTTTTATTCCACTAACTGAAGGATTATTGCTAAATAATACGACTACGATCTGTCACGCATCATGCACAGCTTGGCAGCATTAAAACGTCGGCAGTTGGCTTGTGTCGAGATTTAGCAGGTCGTCTGCTTCCTGCAACATATTTGATTTCAGAATCTGTGGCGAGTGACAGGCACGCCACAGCCCATTTATCTTTATCTGCCAGAATAACTGCCCATGTCCAGCCCAGTTCTGCTCTATCGCCTTTTAATAAAAGTGTTAATTGCAGAGCGAACGAGTCCATTCCTTTTCACAGCAGAAGTCATTTTCTGCTATGTGTCCATTTGTCCATTTTGGCAAATAAAGGACTCCGATGACTCTTTAAACGCGTAACGACGTCCAGCGTTGAAGATATTAATTTAATAAAGGGAATACGAGTTCATCATCTTTTCAACCTTCGTCCAGATCGTCCTGAGACGAAGAAGAAAAAGAAATGACCTCATGAATTTCTAAAGCATCTACGAAAGATTAACAGCGTAATAAGTGATTCTCATCTCAGAGTTATTATCTGAGACATGGGTGTGTTTCTCTGAGATTAAATGTTCCATCTCTGTAATCCTCTTTGAACCGAGAACATGTGAGCTTGACCTGGAGGACAGTTGGAAATTTCTAGAAAAGAAGAAAAGATATATATGTTTGAATCGACTGAAGTCAATTCTTCTGAGTGAGCCATCACAGTTAATGAAGCTCACAGAGTAATCCGTCTACGTTCGTCCCCTTCATCTGAGCCTGTGCGAGCTGCAGGCGAAGCTGCCGACCTGAGAACAGGCAAGTGGAGGGTGAAGGATGCGTAGACCACCACGTCCGAGGAAATGATACAAGGAGACATAAAACGAACATAAATGTAACGCACCACGAGGCGAGGGCTGATGGGAGGCACACACCAGCTGCAAATGATGGACTAGTTCAGAAGTTTTCATTTTCTCGCCGAGGCTCGAGGCTACGAGTTTTCTAAAAGAGGAAGCAGAAAGCGCATCGGTGTGAGGAAATTGCTAGGAAACAATGCCAGTAGCATAGCTTCGGTTTGGTTCTGTTGACTTCTTTAGCGTTCTATATTTTTGTGGTCCAGCACCTGGGTTTAAAAGGGATGCTGTGACTCATGCTGTTGTCATAGCAACAGTGATCTTATTTGTTGTGGTATATGATGTACCATGTTTAACTCTTGCATTCTTTCTGTATTATAGTCTAGATATTATTAGACAACTATATATATAGATTTTAAAGATTCTGCATGCAATTTTTATTCATTTGTAATTTTCACTAAAATATATAACACTGATGATGTCACTAGTATCCCAGAAAAGTGTGTTTTGTGACATCTAGGGTTCTCCGTGGCACGAAACCCAGTCATCATGTCCGACATCCAGGTTTAGACGACATCTCAATACGGCGTGTCACCGGAAGATTAAATGAGATCTGAAATCTGATCTCTGCTCCCAGTGACGCAACAAGTGCAGAGGTGATGAATAGGAAGTGAGAGGTGTTCGATCAGCTTGTTGAATGCACAGCCACGTGCTTAAATAAGGCAGACGTGCAGAAGTCTCTTGTCCTTTGGCTCAAAAAAAATCCCATTTCTTTGAGCATCCTTTCTCTGATCTGGTTCTCAGTTCAATTTCCACAGATGTATGAAAAACAAGCAGACATATCTATATTCTTTAAAAAAAACAACAACAATATGAGAGAGAAAGGAAAAAAGTAATTTATCAGCATGTAGGTCAGTGATCTGGAAACTCTAATATTGCTTTTATTTTTGGGCCCCATCTGCTATCTTTCATAGCTGTGATCTCTCTCTCTCACTCTCACTATCTCTCTCATTCTATTTCTCCTTCATTCTCATCTATTTTGATCAATTGAAAGAAATATCTTGCAGTTAATTTGTCATTTCAACTCCTTTTCACAGGCCATGTTTCTCACACGTGGTCCGAGCCAGAACTCTGGATATTTGTTAGACAGAGAGAAGGAGAGATAAAGTAGAAGAAGTGAGGCGAGATGTGTAGTAGACGAGTTACTCTGAAGCTGTCAAGCCCAATGCAGCAGTGAAGAAGGACAATAGAAGCGAGAAACACATTACCTTAATGGCTTCTCTCTCTCTTTCTCTCTCTCTCTCTCTCATCACTGATTGACATTAAACAACTTGTTTCTCCATTCCACTAATGCAAAGTCTCCAAACAACAGGTAGGTAGGCACATTTCAGACACAGGAAATCAATTCCTGTGCTGGCTCCTGACCCGTCGGGGGGGCCGATGCTGATGGATGTCGAAGGCTTTTGTTTGGACAGCACTGTTTAGTTATTAAACAGAGTGTGTGTGTGGGGGGGGGGGACAGGCACCCAATTATACATCTAGAGCTTAAATCTTCATCCACGCTAGTGAGTGACAGCGATAAATAGGAACAGGTAGGTAGAAGTTAGGAACTAAGGGTGTGAGTGATCATACCGCTGGTGAAATACGATCAGTTCTGGAAATCTTTTTTGGATTTGTTGCTTTATCGCTTTACCTAATTTGTTGAGCTGTCACTTTGTGGCTTGCTGATCTTAGCTCCGAGTCACAGAAAATGAACAAGTGTCTGTCACTTTGTCACTCAGTGTACATGCGGGGTTACAGACAAAGTTTATAAACTATAACCCCTTATAAGACCCTTATAAAACCCTTTCAAGACACCCATACAAGACCCTTATTTAGACCCTTATCAGGCACATATAAGACAAATGAGTCTTATATGAGACCCTAATAAGACTCTTATAAGCTAGCCTGACTACAGATGCATTAATGCATCATTAAGGAATTAATGGAGGAAGAACACAATAGAGCACTGAACTATTGCAGTAGGAGCTGGACCAAAATCCTCTTGCACAAGCAGAATTTAGGTGGAGTACATTCAATACTCCAGAGCAACTTGTTGTCCAGAAAATATACTATGCCAGATACCACAGATGATTAGTCATATGTTTAGGTAATAATATACTCTGATGTAAGCGCTTAGCTATGGAAAGATGAGAGGACGCTGTAGGGTTTTGGCCTCATTCTTTGGGATCCAACTTTGTATCCTGTCTTAGATCAAATGTTTAACTTGGCCAGTGGGGTCAGTTCATGTATCTGTTGTGCTCTGCTACAATGACAAAATAGCTTAGACTTTCAAACAGGAGTTCTGTAATTAATGTATATATTTAAGTAACGTGCTACCAACCTCTTGTGGTTCGCCAGGGAAGAATTGAGTCATAGTCAGCAAATGGACTCTATGAAGAACAGAAAGCTAGGGATTCTTTTAGGGAACACCTAAAGTTATCCTCCAGCATGTTGGATGCCAAAACTATCCATGAAGTGATTAGGCTTTGTTTGCTCTAGTTATTTCCTTTTGCGCCTACCCCCAGATTTTTATTCCGCCTTTGTGGCTTCGGAGTCCGCTCCCTTCGCTGAAACTGGACCCAGACAGCTTTACGTCAGCCTGCTAGTGGCTATGGTTGGCACATTTCTCAACTCTCCATCCATGTGCATGTTTGTTTCAGGCCCCATGTGCCTCGGCTTGATCGAGCGGGAACTGCGTCACGGCCGGGGCTTTGGCAGGCTTCGAAACATAAAGATCATAAACACGGCTTAGACTGTGCCCACTTCATGTGGAATACTTTTAGAATCTCTGCTCAGAAAGGTCAGAGCTTTAGAGAAGTTGATTGTTTTTTTTTTTTATAGCCAGCGATCTTAATCCCGAGACACACGGGCTCAGCTACCAGCGACAAACTCAGAAATTGGGTTGGCATGGCATTAAAATGTTCTCTCCTGTTCTCACCAGTTCTTTTGGCATGTTAGTTGTTTTTTTGAATCAGAGTATATTACATGCCTCAGCGGCTCACTGTCTGAGTCTGTGGTAGACGTGCTCTCAGTGGGATATGTATGAACGGAGATGGTTTGGATGCACAGATGGTGGATGGCACTCGTAAGCCAATCGGGCACTTTGTAATGATGGGCAGCTGACATAATGAACCTGAATGACCTCTGCTGGAAATGCCAGCCATTGAGCTGTCTGTTTACTTGGCACCGCTTCAAGTCTCACACACGATTGGCATCTGAGGTGGCTTTGTTGTGGGATGGACGATGTGTCGTGAGGTTTGAGATTCTCTGGGGACTTGTGTCTTGCCAAGTTTGGTGAATTATTATTATTTTTCTTTGATTAAACAGGAGCAGATCTTCATTAATATGTTTTGTTAAGAGATTGATGTAATGCCATCAAACCCAGTGTTTCTTAAAGGACACGACTATCACGTACGAGACATTTCACGTAGCTTGTTAGGAACAAGGAAGAACATTTTAAAAGTGTACACTTTTCTAGCTTGTCTATTGACATCACTCACCTCGCTCATTTTTGAACTCCTTTGACTGATGAGCAAAAATGCCTTGGCAAGTAAAAACTAGGCATGCATGTCAAAAAAATCTCAGAAACACTGTTAACATATACTGACAGCAAACACATAACTCTAGCTCAGAGGTCGTCGTAACCCACTAGCAGCCATGGTCACAACCTCAGGATACAATCGCCTTGACGTTGTGAATATGCCATAGACAGGATATACTAGCTACGTTTATGATCTTAAAACATTAGATATGCAAAATGCTAATCTTAAATGTGTGTGTAGCTCCTTTGGAGCGAAGAAGCCATCACACTGATTATAAATGCACTTGTCAAGCTCCATCGCATCATTGCTGTTAGAGATGAGCCCAGTAAAATGGCAAAGGCCAGTGTCCCTAACATGACTACAGAGTTCAAGTCCAGCAGACAGGATAGTGGGGGTGTTTGAGTAGGAATTAAGTCTGACACGTCTATTTAATCTGTCTACCTTGACTAAACCCCAAAGAAAGGTAGATTAATAGGGATGCTGCAGTTTTTTGAGGCTGTACACTGTAAGGATGGTGATACAGGTATATCAGAGAACCTGACTGTACGTGCACAGGATTTTAAAACTGCTTTAATGATAGTCTTGGTAAAATTGATGTTGTTCATTGCTCAAAATGGACTGCAGCAAAATTGGTATGTTAATATTTTAAGCTTTGGGCAAGGAATGACTAATTGACCATCTTGTGCTAAAAATCGCAGTAGACCATGCCAACAAGCACTTTTGGCCTCTTAACCACAAACCAAGCAAACAGTTTCCCATAGTCTGGCAGAGTCACTTGTCAGTCCTTTAGTAAGCCCATTAGTGCCAGTTAAGCAGCTGGAATTTGCATCTGCAACCAGTAGCAGAGCGAATCCTTTGAAGCATTGTTCAGTGCGGTATATGAGTAAGTCCAGAGGAAGAGAGGAAACCGATGTGGGGGGAAAAGATCCAAAGCACTCCTCTCTTAACATGCTTTTTGCTTACTCTCCACTTTTTGCTTACTCTCCACTAGTGATTTGCTCCCTAGAGTACTTGAGTTAGTTTGGCTACATTCCAAACTACAACCGCATCAGAAAGTACACTGACCAGGCATAACATTATGACCACCTGCCTAATATTGTGTTTTGCTGGCAAAACAGCCCTGACCCGTCCTGCACTGTGTATTCTGACACCTTTCTCTCAGAACCAGCATTAACTTCTTCAGCAATTTGAGCAACAGTAGCTCGTCTGTTGGATCGGATCACACGGACCAGCCTTCACTCCGCACGTGCATCAATGAGCCTTGACCGTCCATGACCCTGTCACAGGTTCATCACTGTTCCTTCCTTGGAGCACTTTTGATAGATACTGACCACTGCAGACCGGGAACACCCCACAAGAGCTGCAGTTTTGGAGATGCTCTGATCCAGTGGTCTAGCCATCACAAATTGGCCCTTCATCAAACTCACTCAAATCCTTACGCTTGTCCATTTTTCCTGCTTCTAACACATCAACTTTGAGGACAAAATGTTCACTTGCTGTAATATATCCCACCCACTAACAGGTGCCATGATGAGGAGATCATCAGTGCTATTGATGTCACCTCTCAGTGGTCATAATGTTATGGCTGATCAGTGTATGTTACAACTATACTACATTTAGAACAGTACACTCCTACCACCTTCTGTTAGGGCTACACTTTTTGTACCATATTCTACAAAAAAAAAAGTGTGCCAATCTGAGACTTTTATAACCTTGGCTTCGTACCATACCCTGTATTCCTCCTGACAAAAAAAGACTCATCCCTGAAAGGACTTATTCATTTAAGGCACCTTGAAGAATTCATGAAATCATTGAAAAAGTAAGTGTTTCACATAAACATTTATTAACTGCTATAAAAATAAACAACAGCTTTTGGGAATTATATTTAGCACCTCGAGATTAAAATGCTTTATTCAGGCCACTATCACTTTTATAATCACCTCAAGGACAAGGTAGGACACTTAGGAGGAGGGATAGAGGAGTGGGGGAACCAGATATCAGGAGTACGCCGATCACGATCTAGGCTGATGACTAATTGTCATACGTATAATTGTGATTAATGATGAATTTATTCAGGCGCTGGTTGTTAACGTGATGTACGAGTGAGAGAGGAAACCAAGCACTTACTTGCCTTAGGGAACAGAGAGTTTATTTCTTCTGTACATATATTAAAGCTCTGAGATTGTTCAAATCAGGGCATGACTGGTAATATGAGCAAGGCAGCTTCTCTTGATGCAATTGTTTAATTTTTATTCTCTCTCTCTCTCTTACCGTGTCATATGCATTAACATACTCAGGGAAAATACTGATTGTTTTAAGCGAGCAGAGCTGAGAAAACTGCCTGTAGGATCTGCCAGCACTTTCTCTTCCTGAGGTGTTGTGTGCTCCTGGGTATTTTTTGGCAGAATTTTCATCTCATTATTCTACAAACTTGTGTTATTATATGTGACATTGAAATAAGAAAGATGTCTCTCCCGTGTTAAAATTAGGATGCGATTTTTATTTTATTTTATTTTATTCTAAGACATACGAGAGCTTTTCGTATAACCTTGGGGCAGTTATTAAAGATTTCTAAATTCTCTTCTAACCCATGCCAGGTTGGCACATCTGACTACTCCCACAGATTCCCGGACGATTCTCATCCACAGACCATTCTCTGAGAACTCCTGTCCATCTAACCACTCTTCCTCACACATATCTGGATCATTACCACCTTCAGATACTCTGACCACCCCCCAAATCTAGATATTTTAACCACTCCTGCAGCCCATTACGTCCCATACTCCGTCACAGATGCTTTGCCTCTTTTTTCACATAGATACTCTGACCATTCGTGCCCAAAAGATACTATAACCACTCCCACCCACAGATACTTTGAACACTCCTACATGCCCACCTCTAGATATTTTGACCACTCCTGCAGCCCATTACCAAACTTTAATACTGTGCACATACAGTAGATATTCTGACCATTCATGCGCAAATGATAGTCTGACCACTCCCACCCACAGATACTTTGACCACTCTGATCTGCCCACCTCTAGATACTTTGACCACTCCTGCAACCCATCACCACCCATACTCTATCACAGATACTTTACCTCTTTCTGCACATAGATATTCTGATTATTCCTGCCCAAAAACATACTATAACCACTCCCACCCACAGATACTATGATTACTCCTGTGTGCAAAGATACTTTTCCACACTTGCCCACAGATCCTCTGACCTCTCTTTCCCACAGATACACTGACCACTATTGCTCAAAAGATACTATGACCTCTCCCACCCACAGATACTTTGACTACTGCTAACTGCCCACACTTGACCACACTTGCCTAAAGATCCTCTGACCCCTCTCTCCCACAGATACTCCTGCTTCCTCATACTCTGACCACTTCCACCTACAGCTACTCCGACCACTCAGTCCCACAGATATTCCGATGACTTCTGCTTGCAGCTACTCTGACCACTCCTGTCCGGCCATCTCCAGATACTCAAACCATCCTTGTCCACTGAACACACTCTCCCACTGAATCTCTGACCACTTCCTCCCGCAGATCCCCCGATCTCTCCTGTCGATGAAGATCTCCCCATTCATCCTCACAAGCCGCAGAGAAACTCAAACTATTCTCACACATTCAGACCATTCCTGACCACAGATATTTTGAACTCTTGCACTCTATTTTATTTTGACCAATTCCAACCTCTTGACAACTCCTAACTGCAGACACAAAACAACAAACTTGCTGCTCTTAGATACTCTGACCATTCACATCCACACATAGTTGACCACACCTACCTGCAACAATCTGACCCCACCTTTCCAAGCATACTCATTTTCTTCCACTTACTATGCAGATACTCTATCCTTACTCACATGTTCTCTGACCACTCCTACTCTTTAAACAATATTTTCTGCAGATACTCTGTCCACCCTCACCCACAGATCTTTGACTGAGTTTCCTCTCCCACAGATACAGACAGAGATTCACTCCTGCAAAGCCCCTTGCCCACTCCTGTCAAGTTTGGACCACTTCTGCTTACCCCTCAGAACCTCTTGTCCACTGCCATCTGCTTCCTCACATACACGGACTGCTAATGCAGAAAAATTTGACCATTCCCTCCTACTCATGTGGAAACTCTTGGCCAGATATACTCCATTGAAATACTTGTTGACCATGATCTTCACTGCTTGCACAGACCCATAATTACTCCAGTCAACTCGAGCACTTATTTGTTTGTTAGCACCTACAATCATTACCGCAAGATAAACATGGTTGCTTATTACAGGATAGGCCAGGCCAGGCTAGGCTGGTTAGACCAGTTGTATATGCAGAGTGCAGTAAAAACATGCCTTGCTGAGTATATACACAGTCTTGTGTATTGTGAGTCAAGAGTCCAAACAGCACCGTATGATTTCTTAAGAAGGGTCCAGCTGGACACATAGCTTGGCATGGGCTCATCAATCAGCAAGATCTAGGAGATATGTGCCGATAAGACGGGTCTCAGAAGCTATAGGCTAGAGAGAGTGATGAGTTTAGGAGATTTATGTCCCTGAGCTGAGCTATGATGAACACTCCTTCACTCTGGTCTGGATGTCTCCACACGTGTACAGTATACGTGTGTTCTGTAGATTTTTCACCACCTACTTTGACTCCTGTATATTTACAGGACCCTGTGCATTAATCATGTAGTCCTTACTCTAGCAGTGTTTAGAGGGAATCCATTCTCATTTTCGATTTTTGCAACCGAAAAGTATTACACACATCTCATACCCTGCGTCTGGCTGCTCACCATTCTGTAGGACAGGATTAGAAGGCGCAGTCATTGTGGTTATAGCTGAATATTCACACCGTGTGTTGGAGTGACCGTGTCTTGTGAAACGTATTAATCGTCAGAGCCACCCTCAGCAAGCATCGACACTTCCTCATTCTTTTCATTCGTTTTCGTGTAGCCAGTTAAACCCGCCAACTACCCCCCTACTCTCCACCCCACTCCCCCTTAGTGAAAAGCAATACAATTTTGAATATGAGCTCCAAGAGATGAGATTCAGTTCTGAATATAAGCCATAGTTTTGCATCGATTCTTATTTAAGCAGCATTTCCTTCCTGTCCTCATTGTAGGGTCGTAGATGTGTTGCAGTGTAATATAAGGTCCTCACAAAGACAGTGTGTGTGTGTGTCCTTATATGTCCTCTTTTGGCTTCCAGGCTCTACTGTTGGCTCTCAGCAACAGGAGAGTTAATAAGTTCTGAAGATCTCTGAAGGTCTGATTTCAGACCTGAGCCAACGATTACTGAGAGGTGGCACACTGTTCAGACAGATTCACACACACAGCTTGCTCTCTCTTGACCTCAATTCTTCTGGCCCAGTGCCTTAAATGCCATCTCACACAGTCTGTTCCCTCAGCCATCATCCTGAGCAGCCCAGACGCATCCATACTCGTAAAGCACCGGGGTGAAACTGGCAGCTCATGCATATTGTTTTATGGTGTCAGTGTGTATGTGTGCGTGTGTGTGCACGTTTGTTGACTGACTCTTTAAAGATGCTTCACCTTCAATGCATTTGTATTGTCACGCTCTCTCTCTCTCTGGTTACACCCAAGAGCTGCGAATTCTCAAATTAGACGCTCCTCATGACATTTTTGCTCAGAACACCACCTTATTATTCGGAAGGCACCAACCGGTGGAGAATAATATAACGTGACAGCCGCTTTCTCTCCTCCTCAACGTTAGTACACATCGTTCCTCCGACTGTGTTTGGGCGATCAGAGCGTGTGAAGTCGATGTGTCTGGATGAGTTGACACATACTTGTCAGTATTGAGCTCAGGTTGTGAGAAAAATCTCCCTCTTTTGATCAGGCTTAGCGTTAGGTCTTTATCGCGGAGGAGGAAAGTAGGCCCGTGTGAGAAAAAAAGCAACAGACAGGTTTAATAGACCTGAATGTGATGTTTGTGTCAAGATCACACCGGCCCTCGGCCCTCATTTCACACCCACTAAATGCCCTCCTCATCACCACGGTAACATTTGCCAGGGCTGGGATGGACACTGCACGTCTCTCCCTTTTCACGCTCTTTTTCCTTTTGTTATTAGGGTTAGGATATTTTTTTTATCAGCACATTTGAGGCACATGGGGCGATTAGCATGTCACGTGATTCTCGTCACATGAGCAACACGGAGCAATTATGTAGAGCAAAATGTATCAGATGTTCAGATATCACTATCGCCTGTGTGCCTCTTCCTATATAATTTCTCTCTGTTTTTGTTCCGTTGATTGATTGTGTCATGTGACCCCAATCTTGTCGATCAGCTGGGTGGTTGCCATGGTGACTCAGTGACAGGGCGGGGCAAGAGCTCTTAATGGAGGCCCTTTGTCCTGTTGTCACTTTAATGGTCGCCACCGAGACCTCCTGCAGGGTATCATCTGGACTACGCTTCACACACACACACACACACACACACACACACACACACACACAGAGTATATAACATACTGAAAAAAAAGGCATGAGAAAATCAAATAGAGTGGCAGAATTTATGGCTTTTATCTTCTGTGTGCGCCGTGTAAATCCTCACACACGGCCATTCAGGCTCTGTGCAGCAAAACCCAGGCCCAGCTAACGTAATTATTTTGTAATATCCTCCATTTCATGGAGATTAACGGTAACTGCCCTTAAATGGGACCAATGAGCGTTCCACTATGCGATCTTTCTAGCAGATGAACGACTCTTGTGATTAATATTAATTGCTCGTATGAAGACAAATTGATTCTAATGACGTTTCGATGTAAAAATGGGCGTAATATACAAAATCATCTCCGCATGCCGTAATATGTGAAGAACAGCGATGTTATCACGGTGCTAAAGTCTCGGAATGCTTTGCAGTGAAGAGCTCCTGCATGGCTGGAGTGGCTTTTGCTTTCTCTGTCGTGTCTCTGTTATCACGATAAATTTCCTCCAGGTCATCTGATCTGGTGCAGTTCAGGGAACTGAAATCCGTTCCATCCTGAAACGATGGTCTGGGGTTCGCTTTTTGTGTGAAACTGTGATACAGGATACAGCCTGAGAAATATACATTCAGCAAGCATCTTATCTAGCAACTACCCTAAACGAGTCATGATTTCACTGCCTTAATGAAACTGTGTGTAGTTACCAGAATAATGTTTGCATATTAACCGTCACTTTCAATTCCTTCAATCTTTCAGCAGCAATAAAGGAAGCCAGTGTTGTCTGTTAAGGTCCAAGCTCTGAATGCTTTAGCTCTGACTATCTTGCTGATCTTTTGAAGCAGTATATCCCATCTTGACAATTCACACTTGACAAGTCTGCTGTACAGTCCTGGGGATTAGTTATAGCTTTGTTTTAACTCGTGTTGTAACACTTTTATCCCCTTTAATATAGTTTTTGTGATTTGTATTTGTTCACATGCCTCATTAGGCTTCATTAAATTAGCACTCGCATGTGTTAGACCTTGCCCAGAATTGATCTTTTTGGTGCTAAGGGTGAATGTGTAGAAAGAATGCGAGAGCATCACAGGCTGGATCTTGGTCAGACGGATTTATGTTATTTTATGTTTAAGTTCTTCATCCGAGCAGAAAGAGAAAGAAAGAAGCTCAGTTGATCACCAGTGATTAGCCAATCCAGCCTTGAGTACACCCTATGTCCCAGGGTAGGCCTGCATTCAGTCCTCTCCTCCGCTCTTATCTTCGCCGGCAGAGAGACGCAGACCTCCATTGCTTTCCTGGATTATCCCTCTAATCCCATATGTAGTCTTTTTGGTCAGCCTCACATGCTCGGGTTCGATAAGAACCACACAGCAGAGGAATATGACTCAGAGATCAGGAGAATCTTTTCACTTGGGTCTAGCAGCTGCAGGTCAGTCAACATGCCGTTCGTTAATAGCAGCCTTCCTTCCTACCATTTAGTCTCTCCTCAGAGACGTATAAAAGTAAAGGAACAGCTTGACTGTATCATCGGCATACAATCCAGGGCAAGTTTTTATATTCCTGCAAATGCAGCCAGCGCATCCTCCCACTGGGTCTGCTCGCCATTCCACTGGCTGCCAAAAGCAGAATCATCTTTTATACAAACACACACACACGTTATGTCGTATGCTTGCATAAGCTCAGCCTTTTTCTCTCTCTGTGTGTGTGTGTGTGTAGTTTTTTCTGTTTAGCAGACCTCTACACCACGCAGGATAATCCTGTCAGAGCATCTCTTTATGACAGCAACTGTTTTGCTCGTCATGTCGGGTGTCTCTTTATTCAGCAGATCCAATTTACATAACCTGCTGCAACAAATTAGCAACAACAGACACGGTCTGAAACAACAGCATCTGCTTCTCACAGCAGTATCAGGGTTGCTCGAGCATCATCGTTAGCTCCGTTATCATCCTTTACGGCTTGAAAATAAATGATTATTATTTAGGACTCCATTTGATCGAGTCAGACGTCCAAGCATCCCAGTCGACCGCACAATTCTTATCAGAAAATAAAACCTGTGTCTTGCTGATCTCCTAATGCAGTATAACCCATGATGGACCCTCAGCCAAGGTCTGTTCTCGTCTCTTAACGTGTCCGTTTCACGAAGCCTGCTGCAACAAATTAGCATCAACAAGCACTTAAGCTAGAGTAATGGGAATGTTTGGCAGAACGCACCATTTGTTCGGTCGGTACTAATTTTTATGGCTCGAAAAGAAATAATAATTTACGAGTTAATAAGATCGAATACGATTTACGCAAGTAACCAAGATTGCTGTACGAGACCGGTTCCAAACTCCGGGCACCATAAAAGACGAGATAACGACCGAGCGTTTGGGAAATAACGTTAATCAAAAGCAGGGTGGGATAATTGAATATTTCATATATCACATTATGAGATCTAAACCGTAAAACAAATGGTCAAGGATGAATAATTAGGTGGCTGCACCAAGTCAGCGAAATGACCGTCTTTATTCATTCCAAACCCGGAGACTTTCTTATATATTACTGTATCAAGCCCCGAGAAACATATCAGCATGTTCCTATAACGATTAGAGCTGCTTAAAGGCAGACGCCATCCATCTCTGCGTATATATATTCCTATAAACTCCACAGGCTCTTTCCACTGCTTTGACCACAATCTGTTTGAATTGGCAGTTCCATGAAAGCCACCTCCTGTTGCTCGATTATATTATACACCACCAAAATAACTCAAGTCGACGTCATGCATTCTGTTTTACCCGAGCGATTTTTTTTTGCTCCCCCCCAAGCGCCGCACACGTTTATAGGCCGGGTCGGTAATAGGTGTGTTAAACGTTTCATTGCACAATACAGCGGCTTTAAGCGTGGCACAAACATCTGAGTCAGCATTGGTTCAGGAAGGTGACAAGCGAGCAATGTGCGAATGCCATCGAGAAGCAGCGAACACGCACTTTTCTCCAGTACCGAAGCTGGTTTGCGGAACCCGGGAAGCAGCGAGAGCGAGCCGCGGCGTAATGAAAAGGCGTAATAGCTTTCAGATGGAAGTTTTTGCGCTCACAAGCAAGCACTTTTGCTCGACGCTTTTTCTTTTTTTTCTTTTTTTATAAAAAGCCACACACAGTCAGGATTGTTTGTTCAGCTTCAGCATACAAGTAATTGCTCTTTTTTTTTTTTTTAGATATGAGTTGTTTTTGGAAATATCGAATGCAAAAAGGAGGGATTGTGTCTTAAGTAATTGTGACTTATTAATAGTATCTACTTATAAAATGTGCAGAAAAATTATGGCACTTTTTTTTTATAGCTTATAGCTTTTGCCATACTTACAGTGATGATTTTCCTTATCTAGTCTTCAACTTCTCGCTGTATTGATCGTCACTTAAAGTGGGCAAAAGTTTAAGGACACCTGAGCACCGCGCACACTCATTCTCCTTCCAGATGTATTCCTGCTCTCAAGTCAGTGAAGGCTTTCCTCTAGCCTAAGTATTGGGATTAGTGATCATTCATCCATTAGCATTAGTGAGATCAGACACTGATCTTATAAAAGTGAGCAGGTCTGAGGTGCAGTCGATGTTCCAGGTCGTCCCAAAGGTGGTCAAAGGGGATGAGACAGAGTCTGTGCTGGACATTTGAGTGATACAACCTTCTCAAACCGTCTTTATAAAGCTTGCTTTGCATCACCTTGTAGTGCTGGAACACAACAAGACATTTTAGGGGGAGGAACCAGGTATGGGTGTGACGGTCAGGTGTTTAGAAATGTTTGATTATTATTATCATCCATAGGAGTAAATTATGTATTTTATGTATTTATGGGTTCTCAGTTTTAAGTCACTGGCTATTGAAGAGCCCTTCGATCAGCATACCTCTCTACACTATGGGTCGAAAGGATGTACTCGGATTTTCTCATATCGGCTCGACTCAAGAAATACGATCACAGCGTGATCCGACTGTCATACTTTCACAGATCAGGATCGTTTAGAGTAACCACCATTCTGTCTTTCCTTCTCGCCACACAGACGCAGACGGAAAGCAAGAAGGCTCTTCACTTAAAAGGAACCCATCCACTCACTTCCATCTTTGTTTGACCCGCAGGGCGGTAATAGGACGGGGGAGAAGTGTTGAGGGTGCACTTCCATTTTTAATGCCTTTTCTCCACTCAGAAAATGGCAAGACGAAATTGTGTTACTTCCACACGACCAATCGCTCAGAGACACGACATGTAACCCATGTGTGTCATAAAGGGGCTGAGAAGACATTTTTATTTATTTATCTTTTGACAAGTGGCCATTTATGTGTATTTGGATGGTGTGATGGTTTTATACATAGCCTGATGTTGGAAGGAGTCTCCAGTGTCTGGGCTTTCGAAAATCTACTTAATGTCCATTTAATGCTGAGCTCATAGCGATAAATAAGACATTTTGAAGTGCTTTGTTTCTCAACAGTGTTTCACGTGGCTGTTATATCGTCAAGGGTCACTCAAGGTCAACTCTGTTGTTGTTTTTTTTTGTGTACAGATGAACAGGTTGTGTATGTGTAAAGATTCATCTCACTACATTATCCGGTCTCTCTGGGCAACACCACCTCCTGCTCTTCTCTACTTGATCTAAAATCGTTTAGCGTCACTGACCCTCCGCTGAACCATCACCGACCCTTTGCTGACCCTTCACATGCCTCTGCATCTCACTGAGCAAAATCTGCTGCTTCCCTGGTGCTGTTCCTCTATTGATCACAGAGGAACCCTGCACTTGACGAACAAGTGCTGGGAGTTCTGGGAGCACTACTTCGTCCGAGTCAAGGTCATTATTTTTGTGTGTGTGTGTGATTAGTTAAAGGCAGATCGCAGACTCTGTACTGGTTAGACCTCGTGGCATCTCATCAGGTGGATTATTAATGAAGTCGGGGACTGTGTGACTCTTCACACAACCATCTGTTCTCATGTTTTTCTCACGTTTCTCCCAGCACCGAATCCTCTTATTAACTCAACCCGGGCTCCGTCTCATTTACTCACTTGGCGCTCGGGGAAGTCTCACTGCTCGCACACACCTTGGCTCAACCGCGGGTCCGAGGTTGGGATTCGGGGTCATTTGTAGATTTTTTTTGCGGTCACTGGAGTATGAAGCTCTGAGAGGGGGCATTACACATCTTTACATGTCTGTGACGTGATTGGGAACGATCTCAGTATTGTCTCATCATTAATTTCATCCTGTCTTCCTCTCTGTCTATCTGTCTGTCTTTCTGTCTGTGTGACAGAATATTCTGTGTATTTAATGAAATGTTGTGTTCTTTTGCTACTGTAGTGCAGATTTCTCATATCAGTGAAATTCTGTCTGTCTGTCTGTCTGTGTGATTTATTCTGTGTATTTAATGTAATGTGTTCTTTTGCTACTCTAGTGCAGATTCCTGTCTGTCTGTCTGTCTGTCTGTTTATCTGTCTGTCTGTCTGTGTGATTTATTCTGTGTATTTAATGTAATGTGTTCTTTTGCTACTCTAGTGCAGATTCCTCTCTGTCTGTCTTTCGGTCTGTCTGTTTATCTGTCTGTCTGTCTGTGTGATTTATTCTGTGTATTTAATGTAATGTGTTCTTTTGCTACTCTAGTGCAGATTCCTGTCTGTTTGTCTTTCGGTCTGTCTGTTTATCTGTCTGTCTTTCTGTCTATCACTTACTCATCTTTTCATTTCAGATCGTTATTTTTATCCTTTCTAGTTTCATCTTGTGGCATCTCCAATCTTCTCTCAGGTTTCCTCAGGTTTCATTTTCTGTTCCTCTGTCATCTTCTCTTCTCTTCTCTTCTCTTCTCTTCTCTTCTCTTCTCTTCTCTTCTCTTCTCTTAGCTTTGTTTTCTGTTCAATCTAAAGCAAGATTAGATTGATACACAATCTCTCTCTGTCTCTGTCTCTCAGTCTCTCATTCACACACAGACACACACACACACACACACTAGCTCCTTTTTTCTGCTCCTCGGGCCCTCCATCTCCTGCTGTTGTCTGATGCAGGTGATCACCTGTGTCCCTGTGGAGTGTAATATTTTCTCCTCCTTTCCTCCAAATCGGTTATTGTGTTTGATCTGCTTTGTGTGTGAGAGGTGACGGAGGCCATGCGTTTCCTTCCGACTGCGACTGGCTGCTCCTCAGAGAGCGCCACCGAGATGAAAGAAAATCAATAATGACGAAACGGAAAGAGGTTCCGACCTGACCTGAGCGATGACAGTAGAACGAGGAAAAAAGAGGAAAAAACTGAGGGATGAGAGCCACGTAGCAGGAGAAGAGATTCACTGAATGCAGGGCGAGAGAGAGAGAGAGAGAGAGAGAGAGAGAGTGATGAAAAGCTGCATCGGTGGTCTATAAGTCAGCCGGGCAGCGCTGGTGTCTCCACACTGAAGCTCCATTAATATTTATACCCATTAGCTGGTGGTGCATGAAGGGGCGAGACAGAAGGCTGACAAATGCAAGCATTCAGAGTAACGCAGCGCTATTGATCCTAAAGGCTTCATTCATCCTCAGCTGAGCTGCATGAGGAAAGCTACAGGCTGAGAGAGAGAGAGAGAGAGAGAGAGAGAGAGATGGGTTCAGGAGGAGCAGGTGTGAATAAGATGCAAAGTGAAGTTTTATTTGTATTGCTTTCTGGAAGAAAAGGACATTAAATGACTCTGGTGTCACTTTTGGAAAAATTGCTACTGTATGGTTTTGTGAGAGTACCGTGAGTGCTTCTACAGCATCAACCAATTCCATTCTTACTTAGATGAATTAGTATTGGATATCCTTTTTTTTCTTTTTGTTCTCTATTAACTTTTGTTGACTGACTGTTGTGGCATTTATTGTGACAAGCATTTTGGTTAAATGACATACTGACTGACTGACTGACTGACTGACAGACTGGATGACTGAATGACTGGATGACAAACTGACTGACGGGATGACTGGATGACAGACTGACCGACTAGATGACTGAATGACTAGATGACAGACTGACTAACAGGATCACAGAATGACTGACAGGATGACTGGATGACAGACTGAATGACCGACTGAACAACAGACTGACTGACTGGATGACAGGATGACTGAATGACTAGATGACTGAATGACAAGATGACTGGATGACAGACTGACTGTATAAATAAATGACTGGATAAGAGACTGATTAAATGACTGAATGACTAGAAGATTGAATGACTGGATGGCTGAATGACTGGATGATTGAATGACTGGAAGACTGACTGGATGACTGACTGACTATCTGGATGACTGAATGACTTGATGATTGAATGACTGGATGGCTGAATGACTGGATGATTGAATGATTGACTAGATAACTGAATGACTAGATGATTAAATGACTGGAAGACTGACTGGATGACTGACTGACTATCTGGATGACAGACTGACTGGATGATTAATGACAGACTGATTGACTGGATGACTGAATGATTGGATGACTGACTAGATGACTGAATGACTAGATGATTAAATGACTGGATGACTGACTGGATGACTGACTGACTTGATGACAGAGTGACTGGATGATTGAATGATTGGATGACTGACTAGATGACTGAATGACTGGATGATTAAATGACTGGATGACAGACTGACTGACTGGATGACTGACTGACTGACTGGATGATTAAACGACATACTCACTGACTGGATGACTAAATGATTGGATGACATACTGACTTGATGACTGGATGATGTACTGGCTGCATGGATGAATTACTGGATAACTGAATAACTGGATGACTGATTGACTAAATAAGTAACTAACTGAATAACTGGATGACTGAACGATTGAATGAATAACTTACTGACTGACTGATTGATGATTTGACTAACTGGATGACCGAATGATTGACTGAATAAGTAGATAACTGATGGACAGGTGACTCGCAATTAGCTTGTTGCATTTCTATTTTTCAAGCTTATTAACCGTGATCCATTTATACATACTGTGCACAATGTCCTTTTTTATTCCATATTGCCTCATCTGCCTTAAAACTCCAGGTCTCATTGACTATATGAAAGTTTTGAAGAAGCGATATGACCGGGTGTAAACGGCGTGTGAAATGAAGACGTGTTCTCAGAGAGACGCTTTCGAGATGTGATGGCTCTCATTAGAGCTTGTTCTCATTTATGGAGTCACCTTCATGGCAGCAGGAGCACTGATTCAATGTGTATAGCCAAGTAGAGAGGGTGCACACCTGCTTAGAGAGCAACACACACACACTCTTATGAATGGCAACGGGTTTAACACTCCTATAAACATGTAATGAGGCAAGACAAAAGCCTTTCCAACGTTACATGTTTATAATTGCGCGTGTGTGTGTGTGTGTGTGTGTGTGTGAGTGTGTGCGGATCTACAAAACACTCCCAGAGCTCATGATCGCACCATCTGGAGGCCCGTATTGTCTCCACCGATGAGACCACTCGCATGTGGCTCACGCCTGGCGTTAACTGGGTTTGAGTGCTCTGTGCATTTAACTCTGTTAGCTGCTACTAATGCACAGGAAGGAAGAGAGAGAGAAAAACATAAGATGCTGTAAATCCCTGAGAAACATAAGGAGATCTATACGCCTTCTTCATATTACATCTGCCAAGCTTTACTCTGATTCATTCCATCACAGCGCTGCCGAATATTCGCTTCTGATTGGTCAATAATAATAACTTCCTTAGTTTTATTTACATGACTTCTTGGAAGGAGTCTCCACTCTCAGTCAGCACTTAAAGCTGTAACCGTAAATCTGGATAGTTTTCTGACGTGTGGTTTTAATAAATATAAGTAATATTGCCACCATGTTGGTCCATATTGACAATTTGCTGTGATGTAATAGGATTAAAGGAGGAGTGCTTCCTGTCAGGCCGTATCACGCCACACCTCCCTGTCTCTTAATTCCCCCCCCACAGCATGCCGTGTCTCTGACTTGTGTCTCACATCATTGCTAACCCAAACGTCTTGTGTTTTCCCAGGTGATCTCTGCGCTGTCCAGGATCTCTCTACACAGCATCGCTCAGATCAAAGGCATCAGGTAAATCTCCATCTCCATCTCCATCTCCACATCTTACCAGAACTTCACTTTCTTCTCGCAGCCTTGTGGCGCTCGTTCCCAGCTCCAGGCTCAGGTGCCTTTTCTAATGAAAGCTTTAAGATGGTGTCTGGCTCCAGGAACAGCATGTGGGCTCAAGCTGTGGGTCGACTTTGGCTGTGCAGCGTGGCTATGAGGCCCTCGGGGACACAGCAGGCTCTGTTTGTGTCTTTACGTGCCCAGGCTCCACAAATAAAGCCTTTTATCCGGCAGGGTAATGAGCTGATGGAGCGGCCCATTAGACCCAGGGGGAAGAGAGCAGTGAAGATGGGGGATACCATTAGCTAACGCTTCATAACATACACACACACACAGAGACGGGCGTCTAAATCACTAACTTGTCTGAACAGGCTGAGATTTAAACCACTTCCTGTTTAGTCGGCGGTAACTTTGATGTAATGACTAGATGTGCCACATGTGTATATTAAACTGTTATTCAGAACCTTATAACTGGAGCCTTTAAGCTGAGATGTGAGGTAAATGTTCTCTAACTACAGTACAAGGCCTGTGAACGTAGCAGGAAAGCTGTGACTTGGCAGAGAAAGGAGTCTGTGACTAATGCAAGTCAAATTTACCCTCTGCAACATTCCCCATGCTGCGTGTGTTTCAAGAGCACTCGGAGCGCAGCCTGATTCCGAGAGCGCTCGTCGTGCGAGAGGTTGGAGAAAGGAACCTTTGTGTCCTGTCGCATCGGGGCGAGACTCTCAGAGCTCAGAGCTGTAGCGCTCGTGGACTGGCGTGACCCTCAGGGTTTATTTGCGGCACTGAAACGTGCTGTGTTCTTCTGACATTTTACTGAACGAGCCTCTTTCTCTGCATGCGCTATCCTTCTGAAGTGTCTCCCTGTACTTCTGGAGCAAGTCTAGAATGTTCTTGTGGTAGGTTAGTCAGGAATTAGACCAGACTTACTGCAGATTTTGTGCTGTTGTCAGAATTGGGTCCTTCATAAACCAGAGACGCCTTGGTGTCTGGGAAAAATGATGGTAATAACAGTAATTATGAGACAGTTAGCGTCAGAGATTATATCGCAAATGAATCTGATTCAAGGTGTGGCTTAATCGTTCATCAGAGAGCAAGCGATCAGCCGTAAAGTCAGACATTATGTACGGTCTCTGACAAAAAAACAGGGACTTTCCTTGTTTTCCTGCAGAGATTACACATGCATTGGTCCAGCGATTAGGGTCCAGGCATTAAGGGTGCATAGGATCTTCTTGTTTTTGCCTTGTTTATTATTTTTTTTAAGCTCAGCACTCACAAAATTTCATAAATAGGTATCAGGTTCTGGCCGAAGCTCGGATCTGCTTTTGACAATCTTTGTCATTTTTCAAGCATCTGGTTTAACCCACATGCACCAAATTGGGTATTCACATAGGTCTTTCACAATCACCTCCATTAACTCCTCCAAACAGGTGCTTTAATCATTAACCAGTGAATCATTGGGGATTTTGGATCTGGGCGTGGCCTGGAGTTTAACGGCATATAAGTGTCCAGGTTTACCTACATGCACCAAGAAAAGCAGATTTCATTTTCATTATCTTCAAATTTCACCTTCACATTTTCAGATTTTACCTTTACCTTCAAATATCACCTTCAGATTTCACCTTCACATCTTCAGATTTCACCTTCACATCTTCAGATTTCACCTTCACATCTTCAGATTTCACCTTCACATCTTCAGATTCCCCTTTAGATCTTCAAATTTCACCTTCACATCTACAAATTTCACATTCACCTTTATATTTCACTTTCATATCTTCAAATTTCACCTTCACATCTTCATACTTCACCTTCACATTTAAATAATTCACCTTCACATCTCCAAATATCTGCTATACATTGAGATTTTACTATTACATCTTCAAATTTCACCTTCACCTCTTCAAATATCACCTTCACACTGAGATTTGACCTTCACATCTTCAAATATCACCTTCACATCACATGTTGTGTCTTTTGCCAGCTATCAAACATTCCACCTAAGACATCAGATTCTAACCAAATTCAATCATCTTGAACACAATCCAATCCACACAATACCAAATTGTAAAGGATCTCCTAAACGGTGTTGCCATGGCGAGGAGATGAGTTAACATGGAAAGCAACACAAACAGGAAGTGTGTGGCATAGCTCTAGGGTACGTCATGCAGTGCAGCTCAGAGTTCAGTGATGCAGTGTAAAGACATGCCAGTGCTGCTTCTCGGTTGGTGCTTGGCCCCGTCAGTCGCTGCTTGCAGGTATATTATATTTTTATGTAAGCAGTGGGCACTGAATAAATTAGTATTAGCATCATTTCCATCCCTTTACTGCAGCATTAGAGTTGTAAACCTTTGCTCTGAAGCACCGCTAGCCTATAAACAGAGTGCAAACTTTCTCTCTTTATTTCTTTTGGATGTTTGATGAAATAAATGGGTCCCATTTCATATGTCATGTATCTAACAACAGTGTAGTTAGCCATGAGGGATACAGGCAGCTGTAATATTATTACTTTATGCTATGTTCACTTCAGAAGGTCAGAAGTCTGGGTAGTAAACTGGGTAGTCTCACAGCTGGTTAGTGACGTGAAGTGGGCGGGGCAAGGAGAATATGGAAATGAGATGCAAACAAGAACGAAACATTTTCCCCCTCACTATAAAACATTATCCATTTTCTCTAGGTCGACGTGTTTGTTTAGGCAGTGACCCACACCGTGCGGTCACCTGCATCAAAGATTGGATTCATCCAAAACACGATGTTTGCGCTATTCTATTTCTGTACATCAAAGCATCATGGGAAATCGTAAAGCGCAAAATGTTGTTTTAGGCTCAGCGTGTTACTAGTAGTCAGTGATGCGTTTTATACACAAACAGTTCTGTCTGGAACGTTTATTTTTAGAAGGAAGACGTGTGATCCGTCTCCAAACGGCGTATGTAGTGGCTAGCTAGTGCGGCCGTGGTGATGGAAAATGCCCACTAGCTAGCATGGTGCTGTGATTTTCTTTGCATGAACTAGCTGAGGTAAAGGGATGGAGAAATGCGTTTGATTTTCTTGCTGAACCCCTGCACTAGTGCAAGAAAAATGTCCAGCTTAGTGGTGCTCAGAAGGTTGTGAGTTCCAAATCCAAGGTCCACCAAGCTGAAACTGCTGGCCCCCTGAGCAAGGCCCTTAACCCTCAACTGCTCAGTTGGATAAAAATTTTGATAAAAACATAAGTTGCATCTGCCAGATGACTTCGAGTGATGCTCTCCGGTGTCACCCAAATGAGGACTGGTTCCCTTTTGAGTCTGGTTCCTCTCAAGGTTTCTTCCTCATACCATCTAATGGAGTTTTTCCTCGCCACACTCGCCTCAGGCCTGCTCACTAGGGATGATTTTGTCTAACATCTAGGACTTTTTGCACTTATGTTCTGTAAAGCTGCTTTGAGACGATGTTCATTGTTAAAAGCGCTATACAAATAAAATTGAATTGAATTGAATACATCCGGCACACAGCATCATGATCCCTAGTGTCCACCCTGGAGACCTTTGACCCTAGCACCGGTGTCTGTAATCATTTGGTTAGGGCTGCATCATTACCCAGCAGCTGGTTTATTGATTAGACTGAACTGAAGCCTGTTGACGAGCCGAGCGACGAGTTCCGCTCTGCTCTCATCCCATCTGTCCTCTCATCCTGTCAGGTTTCCTGTTCTATATCTCACATCACCGTCTCCAGTGCTAGTTTATTAGGCCGGAGCACTCGTAGGTGCTCCACGGCATATTTCTTAACACGTTGTCTGCTCTGAAAAACCGTGTCAGCTCTTCCAGGACACGCCCAGCTGAGTCAAAGCAGCTGCTGTTAGGAGAATCGTGTCCTAATTATAGAGACGCCTACGCTGCCGCTCGTCACCTAGCTGTGGTTTATCTGCGCGACAGGAGCTAGGAGAGAGACGCGGCGAATGAGCTGCTGTGTGTTTCCACAGATCACGTCTCTGGCGCTGGATCTTTGCTGTTTTTGTACCTTTAACAATCGTATTGAAGATGATGTTAAAGAAAACAGGATGGATTTTCCTTAGAAAGGAGTTGAAATTTTAGCCTTAAGTTTAAAATGTTAAATGACACGAGGACAATTTTTTTTAACCTGATTTTTTCATACATAATTTACTTAGTTTAAGGATCAGAATATTTCTTCTTCTTCTTGATCGTCAGGAAATTCGGATTGTTAACAGACTTGTAGATTATTTCTAATATTTCATAGAGGTGAAAGGTTTTCCTAATAAATTCTGGATGACTCAGAATCATGTTTAAAACATGACTTTAATGCAAGAACCACAATAATTCATTAGTATGGTGTAGGGCCTCCTTTTGCGGCCAATACAGCATCAATTCGTCTTGGGAATGACAGATACAAGTCCTGCACAGTGGCCAGAGGGATTCTGAGAGATTCTTCTTGCAGAATAGTGGCCAGGTCACTACGTGATGCTGGTGGAGGAAAACGTTTCCTGACTCGCTCCTCCAAAACACCCCAAAGTGGCTCAATAATATTTAGATCTGGTGACTGTGCAGGCCATGGGAGATGTTCAACTTCACTTTCATGTTCATCAAACCACTCTGTCACCAGTCTTGCTGTGTGTATTGGTGCATTATCATCCTGATACACGGCACCGCCTTCAGGATACAATGTTTGAACCATTGGGTGCACATGGTCCTCCAGAATGGTTCGGTAGTCCTTGGCAGTGACGCGCCCATCTAGCACAAGTATTGGGCCTAGGGAACGCCATGATATTGCAGCCCAGACCATTACTGATCCACCCCCATGCTTCACTCTGGGCATGCAACAGTCTGGGTGGTACGCTTCTTTGGGGCTTCTCCACACCGTAACTCTCCCGGATGTGGGAAAGACAGTGAAGGTGGACTCATCAGAGAACAATACATGTTTCACATTGTCCACAGCCCAAGATTTTCACTGCTGGCACCATTGAAACCAACGTTTGGCATTGGCACGATTGACCAAAGGTTTGGCTATTGCAGCCCGGCCATGTACATTGACCCTGTGGAGCTCCCGACGGACAGTTTTGGTGGAAACAGGAGAGTTGAGGTGCAAATTTAATTCTGCAGTGAGTTGGGCAGCTGTGGTTTTATGTTTTTTGGAAATAATCTGGGTTAGCACCCGGACATCTCTTTCAGACAGCTTCCTCTTGCATCCACAGTTACTCCTGTTGGATGTGGTTCGTCCTTCTTGGTGGTATGCTGACATTACCCTGGATACCGTGGCTCTTGATACATCACAAAGACTTGCTGTCTTAGTCACAGATGCGCCAGCGAGACCTGCACCAACAATTTGTCCTCTTTTGAACTCTGATATGTCGCCCATAATGTTGTGTGCATTGCAATATCTTAAGCAAAACTGTGCTATTACTCTGCTAATTAAACCTTCACACTCTGCTCTTACTGGTGGAATGTGCAATCAATGAAGACTGGCCACCAGGCTGGTCAAATTTAGCCATGAAACCTCCAACACTAAATTGGCCAGTGTTTCAGTTTCATTGTCCAACCCCTGTGTGTGTGTGTGTGTGTGTGTATATATATATATATATATATATATATATATATATATACACATATATATATATATATATATATATTTATTTATAATAATTATATATTATAATATATATATATATATATATATATATATATATATATATATATATATATATAGCTAAAAAAATATATAGGTATTTTTTAATACCTATTTTCACAGATTAGACAGCGTATATTTATTTGCAGATATTTTATATCGTATACAGATGTTTACTTTTACAGATATTTTATACAGATGTGTGTTCAAAGCTTTTTGCATTAACAGATTTATTCCATTTATTGACATACAACAATTGTTTTTTATTTTATTTATTTATTTATTTTATTTTATTCATTTTATTTTATTTTATTTTATTTTATTTTATTTTATTTTATTTTATTTTATTTTTATTTTGTATTTGCACTGATCTTTTTTTAACTACTCTGCATGCCTTAAATTGCCCCTTGGGGATAAAATATTTTTTTTTTAATTGAATTGAATAAAAGTTCAGGGTAAAGCATCGAGCTGCTTCCTTATAAAACAACGTGTCCTTCATGCTGATGCCTCCAGGACTCGATGTGTAAGGATTTTTAAAAAAAAATTGCCCTTCTTTTGGCCTGGAAGTTAACAAACGTTCTTGTTCGTCTTTATGTTCTCATCTGAGCTGAAGTCATGAACAGGCTTTTATTTTATCACAAAAAGACATCTGGAGACCACATCTGGATAATGCATCATGCGATCTCTCTCCGGTTTATGTTATAGAAGGGTGTGTGTGCGCGTGTGTGTGTGTGAGAGAAGGAGGAAGAGATAAAGCATGTCCAAGATCTTGTTCTTACTCTGAAATTATTCTAAAAAATATCAGCACACACAACTGTGAGACTTTTCCCACCTTTTTCTCCTCCTCCATGTTCTTCCTCTTGTCCGTTGTTTTCACACTGCCGTGCCCGTATCCTCACACGTCCATGCCGAGATCGACATGTCCGTGTAAAAACACTTCACGTGAATGAGCCCCAGGCGGAGACGAGCTCTTAAAAATGCAGAGGAGGCGTGTGTCCTGTCTCATCAGGAAGTTCACAGATGTGGTACATAAATAAAGTGGTGAAGTTCGCTTTGTGGAATTTGTTTAACATTTTTGGAAGGAGTCTCGAGTGTCAGTTTGCAAAAGTAAATGATGTCAGAACAGTTAACGGCTTATTTTCTGTAACATGGTGAGCTCTGTGTGTGTGTTATAGTGACAGATTGTGTGTGGGTGTGCGTATTTATGTATGTATGTACTGTGTGTGTGTTTGCGGGTATGCATGTGGGAGTGAGAGATTGGGTGTGTGAGTGTGTTTGTGTGTTTGTGTGTGTGTGTGTT